>NW_026909363.1:0-67785 GCF_033115175.1 Lepus europaeus | reverse complement strand
GTGCCAAAACCCAAAACGCGCTGCGGCCTCCAGGGACAAAGGGGACACAAGTGGCTGTGTGGCTTGCAGTTCCCGACCAGAGGGAGGGAGGTTGTCTGGCTGCTGAGGCGCAGCCGGTGTCAGCCCTTCGGGGAACTGCCCGTGGATGCTTCGGGAATGGGGGCTGCCAACTCAGAACCCCCGTTCCCTGTGGCTGCAGCCAGCCAGGGGGCTCCAGGGTCGGGCGCGCCCGCGGGCCTAGGGGCTTCTTGCCTGTGTGCAGGGCTTCTACGCACAAGGTGGCACCACATCCCGGCCCAAGGGTGGTGGCAGGAACCCAGGAGGCGCTCGGGGACTCAGCAGGGCCCGCCCCTGGGGCCAGCGGTCTGGCAGGCTCCGGGGGCAAATGGACTACGGAAGCCGAGAGGGGCCCGTCCGCGCCAAAACCCAAAACGCGCTGCGGCCTCCAGGGACACAGGGGACACAAGTGGCTGTGTGGATTGCAGTGCTCGACCAGAGGGAGGGAGGTTGTCTGGCTGCTGAGGCGCAGCCGGTGTCAGCCCTTCGGGGAACTGCCCGTGGATGCTTCGGGAATGGGGGCTGCCAACTCAGTACCCCCGTTCCCTGTGGCTGCAGCCAGCCAGGGGGCTCCAGGGTCGGGCGCGCCCGCGGGCCTTGGTGGCTTCTTGCCTGTGTGCAGGGCTTCTACGCACAAGGTGGCACCTCATCCCGGCCCAAGGGTGGTGGTAGGAACCCAGGAGGCGCTCGGGGAATCAGCAGGGCCCGCCCATGGGGCCAGGGGTCTGGCAGGCTCCGGGTGCAAATGGACTACGGAAACCAAGAGCGGCCCGTCCGCGCCAAAACCCAAAACGCGCTGCGGCCTCCAGGGACACAGGGGACACAAGTGGCTGTGTGGCTTGCAGTGCCCGACCAGAGGGAGGGAGGTTGTCCGGCTGCTGAGGCGCAGCCGGTGTCAGCCCTTCGGGGAACTGCCCGTGGATGCTTCGGGAATGGGGGCTGCCAACTCAGAACCCCCGTTCCCTGTGGCTGCAGCCAGCCAGGGGGCTCCAGGGTCGGGCGCGCCCGCGGGCCTAGGGGCTTCTTGCCTGTGTGCAGGGCTTCTACGCACAAGGTGGCACCACATCCCGGCACAAGGGTGGTGGCAGGAACTCAGGAGGCACTCGGGGACTCAGCAGGGCCCGCCCCTGGGGCAAGGGGTCTGGCAGGCTCCGGGGCAAATGGACTACGGAAGCCGAGAGGGGCCCGTCCGCGCCAAAACCCAAAACGCGCTGCGGCCTCCAGGGACACAGGGGACAAGTGGCTTTGTGGCTTGCAGTGCCCGACCAGAGGGAGGGAGGTTGTCTGGCTGCTGAGGCGCAGCCGGTGTCAGCCCTTCGGGGAACTGCCCGTGGATGCTTCGGGAATGGGGGCTGCCAACTCAGAACCCCCGTTCCCTGTGGCTGCAGCCAGCCAGGGGGCTCCAGGGTCGGGCGCGCCCGCGGGCCTGGGGGGCTTCTTGCCTGTGTGCAGGGCTTCTACGCACAAGGTGGCACCTCATCCCGGCCCAAGGGTGGTGGCAGGAACTCAGGAGGCGCTCGGGGACTCAGCAGGGCCTGCCCCTGGGGCCAGGGGTCTGGCAGGCTCCGGGGCAAATGGACTACGGAAGCTGAGAGGGGCCCGTCTGCGCCAAAACCCAAAACGCGCTGCGGCCTCCAGGGACACAGGGGACACAAGTGGCTGTGTGGCTTGCAGTGCCCGACCAGAGGGAGGGAGGTTGTCTGGCTGCTGAGGCGCAGCCGGTGTCAGCCCTTCGGGGAACTGCCCGTGGATGCTTCGGGAATGGGGGCTGCCAACTCAGAACCCCCGTTCCCTGTGGCTGCAGCCAGCCAGGGGGCTCCAGGGTCGGGCGCGCCCGCGGGCCTGGGGGGCTTCTTGCCTGTGTGCAGGGCTTCTACGCACAAGGTGGCACCTCATCCCGGCCCAAGGGTGGTGGCAGGAACTCAGGAGGCGCTCGGGGACTCAGCAGGGCCCGCCCCTGGGGCAAGGGGTCTGGCAGGCTCCGGGGCAAATGGACTACGGAAGCCGAGAGGGGCCCGTCCGCGCCAAAACCCAAAACGCGCTGCGGCCTCCAGGGACACAGGGGACAAGTGGCTGTGTGGCTTGCAGTGCCCGACCAGAGGGAGGGAGGTTGTCTGGCTGCTGAGGCGCAGCCGGTGTCAGCCCTTCGGGGAACTGCCCGTGGATGCTTCGGGAATGGGGGCTGCCAACTCAGAACCCCCGTTCCCTGTGGCTGCAGCCAGCCAGGGGGCTCCAGGGTCGGGCGCGCCCGCGGGCCTGGGGGGCTTCTTGCCTGTGTGCAGGGCTTCTACGCACAAGGTGGCACCTCATCCCGGCCCAAGGGTGGTGGCAGGAACTCAGGAGGCGCTCGGGGACTCAGCAGGGCTTGCCCCTGGGGCCAGGGGTCTGGCAGGCTCCGGGGGCCAATGGACTACGGAAGCCGAGAGGGGCCCGTCCGCGCCAAAACCCAAAACGCGCTGCGGCCTCCAGGGACACAGGGGACACAAGTGGCTGTGTGGCTTGCAGTGCCCGACCAGAGGGAGGGAGGTTGTCTGGCTGCTGAGGCGCAGCCGGTGTCAGCCCTTCGGGGAACTGCCCGTGGATGCTTCGGGAATGGGGGCTGCCAACTCAGAACCCCCGTTCCCTGTGGCTGCAGCCAGCCAGGGGGCTCCAGGGTCGGGCGCGCCCGCGGGCCTGGGGGGCTTCTTGCCTGTGTGCAGGGCTTCTACGCACAAGGTGGCACTTCATCCCGGCCCAAGGGTGGTGGTAGGAACCCAGGAGGCGCTTGGGGACTCAGCAGGGCCCGCCCATGGGGCCAGGGGTCTGGCAGGCTCCGGGGGCAAATGGACTACGGAAGCCGAGAGGGGCCCGTCCGCGCCAAAACCCAAAACGCGCTGCGGCCTCCAGGGACAAAGGGGACACAAGTGGCTGTGTGGCTTGCAGTGCCCGACCAGAGGGAGGGAGGTTGTCTGGCTGCTGAGGCGCAGCCGGTGTCAGCCCTTCGGGGAACTGCCCGTGGATGCTTCGGGAATGGGGGCTGCCAACTCAGAACCCCCGTTCCCTGTGGCTGCAGCCAGCCAGGGGGCTCCAGGGTCGGGCGCGCCCGCGGGCCTGGGGGGCTTCTTGCCTGTGTGCAGGGCTTCTACGCACAAGGTGGCACCTCATCCCGGCCCAAGGGTGGTGGCAGGAACTCAGGAGGCGCTCGGGGACTCAGCAGGGCCCGCCTCTGGGGCCAGGGGTCTGGCAGGCTCCGGGGGCCAATGGACTACGGAAGCCGAGAGGGGCCCGTCCGCGCCAAAACCCAAAACGCGCTGCGGCCTCCAGGGACACAGGGGACACAAGTGGCTGTGTGGCTTGCAGTGCCCGACCAGAGGGAGGGAGGTTGTCTGGCTGCTGAGGCGCAGCCGGTGTCAGCCCTTCGGGGAACTGCCCGTGGATGCTTCGGGAATGGGGGCTGCCAACTCAGAACCCCCGTTCCCTGTGGCTGCAGCCAGCCAGGGGGCTCCAGGGTCGGGCGCGCCCGCGGGCCTGGGGGGCTTCTTGCCTGTGTGCAGGGCTTCTACGCACAAGGTGGCACCTCATCCCGGCCCAAGGGTGGTGGCAGGAACCCAGGAGGCGCTCGGGGACTCAGCAGGGCCCGCCCCTGGGTCCAGGGGTCTGGCAGGCTCCGGGGGCAAATGGACTACGGAAGCCGAGAGGGGCCTGTCCGCGCCAAAACCCAAAACGCGCTGCGGCCTCCAGGGACACAGGGGACACAAGTGGCTGTGTGGCTTGCAGTGCCCGACCAGAGGGAGGGAGGTTGTCTGGCTGCAGAGGCAGAGCCGGTGTCAGCCCTTCGGGGAGCTGCCCGTGGATGCTTCGGGAATGGGGGCTGCCAACTCAGAACCCCCGTTCCCTGTGGCTGCAGCCAGCCAGGGGGCTCCAGGGTCGGGCGCGCCCGCGGGCCTGGGGGGCTTCTTGCCTGTGTGCAGGGCTTCTACGCACAAGGTGGCACCTCATCCCGGCCCAAGGGTGGTGGCAGGAACCCAGGAGGAGCTCGCGGACTCAGCAGGGCCCGCCCCTGGGGCCAGGGTTCTGGCAGGCTCCAGGGCAAATGGACTACGGAAGCCGAGAGGGGCCCGTCCGTGCCAAAACCCAAAACGCGCTGCGGCCTCCAGGGACAAAGGGGACACAAGTGGCTGTGTGGCTTGCAGTGCCCGACCAGAGGGAGGGAGGTTGTCTGGCTGCTGAGGCGCAGCCGGTGTCAGCCCTTCGGGGAACTGCCCGTGGATGCTTCGGGAATGGGGGCTGCCAACTCAGAACCCCCGTTCCCTGTGGCTGCAGCCAGCCAGGGGGCTCCAGGGTCGGGCGCGCCCGCGGGCCTAGGGGCTTCTTGCCTGTGTGCAGGGCTTCTACGCACAAGGTGGCACCACATCCCGGCCCAAGGGTGGTGGCAGGAACCCAGGAGGCGCTCGGGGACTCAGCAGGGCCCGCCCCTGGGGCCAGCGGTCTGGCAGGCTCCGGGGGCAAATGGACTACGGAAGCCGAGAGGGGCCCGTCCGCGCCAAAACCCAAAACGCGCTGCGGCCTCCAGGGACACAGGGGACACAAGTGGCTGTGTGGATTGCAGTGCTCGACCAGAGGGAGGGAGGTTGTCTGGCTGCTGAGGCGCAGCCGGTGTCAGCCCTTCGGGGAACTGCCCGTGGATGCTTCGGGAATGGGGGCTGCCAACTCAGTACCCCCGTTCCCTGTGGCTGCAGCCAGCCAGGGGGCTCCAGGGTCGGGCGCGCCCGCGGGCCTTGGTGGCTTCTTGCCTGTGTGCAGGGCTTCTACGCACAAGGTGGCACCTCATCCTGGCCCAAGGGTGGTGGTAGGAACCCAGGAGGCGCTCGGGGAATCAGCAGGGCCCGCCCATGGGGCCAGGGGTCTGGCAGGCTCCGGGTGCAAATGGACTACGGAAACCAAGAGCGGCCCGTCCGCGCCAAAACCCAAAACGCGCTGCGGCCTCCAGGGACACAGGGGACACAAGTGGCTGTGTGGCTTGCAGTGCCCGACCAGAGGGAGGGAGGTTGTCCGGCTGCTGAGGCGCAGCCGGTGTCAGCCCTTCGGGGAACTGCCCGTGGATGCTTCGGGAATGGGGGCTGCCAACTCAGAACCCCCGTTCCCTGTGGCTGCAGCCAGCCAGGGGGCTCCAGGGTCGGGCGCGCCCGCGGGCCTAGGGGCTTCTTGCCTGTGTGCAGGGCTTCTACGCACAAGGTGGCACCACATCCCGGCACAAGGGTGGTGGCAGGAACTCAGGAGGCACTCGGGGACTCAGCAGGGCCCGCCCCTGGGGCAAGGGGTCTGGCAGGCTCCGGGGCAAATGGACTACGGAAGCCGAGAGGGGCCCGTCCGCGCCAAAACCCAAAACGCGCTGCGGCCTCCAGGGACACAGGGGACAAGTGGCTTTGTGGCTTGCAGTGCCCGACCAGAGGGAGGGAGGTTGTCTGGCTGCTGAGGCGCAGCCGGTGTCAGCCCTTCGGGGAACTGCCCGTGGATGCTTCGGGAATGGGGGCTGCCAACTCAGAACCCCCGTTCCCTGTGGCTGCAGCCAGCCAGGGGGCTCCAGGGTCGGGCGCGCCCGCGGGCCTGGGGGGCTTCTTGCCTGTGTGCAGGGCTTCTACGCACAAGGTGGCACCTCATCCCGGCCCAAGGGTGGTGGCAGGAACTCAGGAGGCGCTCGGGGACTCAGCAGGGCCTGCCCCTGGGGCCAGGGGTCTGGCAGGCTCCGGGGGCCAATGGACTACGGAAGCCGAGAGCGGCCCGTCCGCGCCAAAACCCAAAACGCGCTGCGGCCTCCAGGGACAAAGGGGACACAAGTGGCTGTGTGGCTTGCAGTGCCCGACCAGAGGGAGGGAGGTTGTCTGGCTGCTGAGGCGCAGCCGGTGTCAGCCCTTCGGGGAACTGCCCGTGGATGCTTCGGGAATGGGGGCTGCCAACTCAGAACCCCCGTTCCCTGTGGCTGCAGCCAGCCAGGGGGCTCCAGGGTCGGGCGCGCCCGCGGGCCTGGGGGGCTTCTTGCCTGTGTGCAGGGCTTCTACGTACAAGGTGGCACTTCATCCCGGCCCAAGGGTGGTGGTAGGAACCCAGGAGGCGCTTGGGGACTCAGCAGGGCCCGCCCATGGGGCCAGGGGTCTGGCAGGCTCCGGGGGCAAATGGACTACGGAAGCTGAGAGGGGCCCGTCCGCGCCAAAACCCAAAACGCGCTGCGGCCTCCAGGGACACAGGGGACACAAGTGGCTGTGTGGCTTGCAGTGCCCGACCAGAGGGAGGGAGGTTGTCTGGCTGCTGAGGCGCAGCCGGTGTCAGCCCTTCGGGGAACTGCCCGTGGATGCTTCGGGAATGGGGGCTGCCAACTCAGAACCCCCGTTCCCTGTGGCTGCAGCCAGCCAGGGGGCTCCAGGGTCGGGCGCGCCCGCGGGCCTGGGGGGCTTCTTGCCTGTGTGCAGGGCTTCTACGCACAAGGTGGCACCTCATCCCGGACCAAGGGTGGTGGCAGGAACTCAGGAGGCGCTCGGGGACTCAGCAGGGCCCGCCTCTGGGGCCAGGGGTCTGGCAGGCTCCGGGGCAAATGGACTACGGAAGCTGAGAGGGGCCCGTCCGCGCCAAAACCCAAAACGCGCTGCGGCCTCCAGGGACACAGGGGACACAAGTGGCTGTGTGGCTTGCAGTGCCCGACCAGAGGGAGGGAGGTTGTCTGGCTGCTGAGGCGCAGCCGGTGTCAGCCCTTCGGGGAACTGCCCGTGGATGCTTCGGGAATGGGGGCTGCCAACTCAGAACCCCCGTTCCCTGTGGCTGCAGCCAGCCAGGGGGCTCCAGGGTCGGGCGCGCCCGCGGGCCTGGGGGGCTTCTTGCCTGTGTGCAGGGCTTCTACGCACAAGGTGGCACCTCATCCCGGCCCAAGGGTGGTGGCAGGAACTCAGGAGGCGCTCGGGGACTCAGCAGGGCCCGCCCCTGGGTCCAGGGGTCTGGCAGGCTCCGGGGGCCAATGGACTACGGAAGCCGAGAGGGGCCCGTCCGCGCCAAAACCCAAAACGCGCTGCGGCCTCCAGGGACACAGGGGACACAAGTGGCTGTGTGGCTTGCAGTGCCCGACCAGAGGGAGGGAGGTTGTCTGGCTGCTGAGGCGCAGCCGGTGTCAGCCCTTCGGGGAACTGCCCGTGGATGCTTCGGGAATGGGGGCTGCCAACTCAGAACCCCCGTTCCCTGTGGCTGCAGCCAGCCAGGGGGCTCCAGGGTCGGGCGCGCCCGCGGGCCTGGGGGGCTTCTTGCCTGTGTGCAGGGCTTCTACGCACAAGGTGGCACTTCATCCCGGCCCAAGGGTGGTGGTAGGAACCCAGGAGGCGCTTGGGGACTCAGCAGGGCCCGCCCATGGGGCCAGGGGTCTGGCAGGCTCCTGGGGCAAATGGACTACGGAAGCCGAGAGGGGCCCGTCCGCGCCAAAACCCAAAACGCGCTGCGGCCTCCAGGGACACAGGGGACACAAGTGGCTGTGTGGCTTGCAGTGCCCGACCAGAGGGAGGGAGGTTGTCTGGCTGCTGAGGCGCAGCCGGTGTCAGCCCTTCGGGGAACTGCCCGTGGATGCTTCGGGAATGGGGGCTGCCAACTCAGAACCCCCGTTCCCTGTGGCTGCAGCCAGCCAGGGGGCTCCAGGGTCGGGCGCGCCCGCGGGCCTGGGGGGCTTCTTGCCTGTGTGCAGGGCTTCTACGTACAAGGTGGCACTTCATCCCGGCCCAAGGGTGCTGGTAGGAACCCAGGAGGCGCTTGGGGACTCAGCAGGGCCCGCCCATGGGGCCAGGGGTCTGGCAGGCTCCGGGGGCAAATGGACTACGGAAGCTGAGAGGGGCCCGTCCGCGCCAAAACCCAAAACGCGCTGCGGCCTCCAGGGACAAAGGGGACACAAGTGGCTGTGTGGCTTGCAGTGCCCGACCAGAGGGAGGGAGGTTGTCTGGCTGCTGAGGCGCAGCCGGTGTCAGCCCTTCGGGGAACTGCCCGTGGATGCTTCGGGAATGGGGGCTGCCAACTCAGAACCCCCGTTCCCTGTGGCTGCAGCCAGCCAGGGGGCTCCAGGGTCGGGCGCGCCCGCGGGCCTGGGGGGCTTCTTGCCTGTGTGCAGGGCTTCTACGCACAAGGTGGCACCTCATCCCGGCCCAAGGGTGGTGGCAGGAACCCAGGAGGCGCTCGGGGACTCAGCAGGGCCCGCCCCTGGGTCCAGGGGTCTGGCAGGCTCCGGGGGCAAATGGACTACGGAAGCCGAGAGGGGCCCGTCCGCGCCAAAACCCAAAACGCGCTGCGGCCTCCAGGGACACAGGGGACACAAGTGGCTGTGTGGCTTGCAGTGCCCGACCAGAGGGAGGGAGGTTGTCTGGCTGCAGAGGCACAGCCGGTGTCAGCCCTTCGGGGAGCTGCCCGTGGATGCTTCGGGAATGGGGGCTGCCAACTCAGAACCCCCGTTCCCTGTGGCTGCAGCCAGCCAGGGTGCTCCAGGGTCGGGCGCGCCCGCGGGCCTGGGGGGCTTCTTGCCTGTGTGCAGGGCTTCTACGCACAAGGTGGCACCTCATCCCGGCCCAAGGGTGGTGGCAGGAACCCAGGAGGAGCTCGCGGACTCAGCAGGGCCCGCCCCTGGGGCCAGGGTTCTGGCAGGCTCCGGGGGCAAATGGACTACGGAAGCCGAGAGGGGCCCGTCCGCGCCAAAACCCAAAACGCGCTGCGGCCTCCAGGGACACAGGGGACACAAGTGGCTGTGTGGCTTGCAGTGCCCGACCAGAGGGAGGGAGGTTGTCTGGCTGCTGAGGCGCAGCCGGTGTCAGCCCTTCGGGGAACTGCCCGTGGATGCTTCGGGAATGGGGGCTGCCAACTCAGTACCCCCGTTCCCTGTGGCTGCAGCCAGCCAGGGGGCTCCAGGGTCGGGCGCGCCCGCGGGCCTTGGTGGCTTCTTGCCTGTGTGCAGGGCTTCTACGCACAAGGTGGCACCTCATCCCGGCCCAAGGGTGGTGGTAGGAACCCAGGAGGCGCTCGGGGAATCAGCAGGGCCCGCCCATGGGGCCAGGGGTCTGGCAGGCTCCGGGTGCAAATGGACTACTGAAACCAAGAGCGGCCCGTCCGCGCCAAAACCCAAAACGCGCTGCGGCCTCCAGGGACACAGGGGACACAAGTGGCTGTGTGGCTTGCAGTGCCCGACCAGAGGGAGGGAGGTTGTCCGGCTGCTGAGGCGCAGCCGGTGTCAGCCCTTCGGGGAACTGCCCGTGGATGCTTCGGGAATGGGGGCTGCCAACTCAGAACCCCCGTTCCCTGTGGCTGCAGCCAGCCAGGGGGCTCCAGGGTCGGGCGCGCCCGCGGGCCTAGGGGCTTCTTGCCTGTGTGCAGGGCTTCTACGCACAAGGTGGCACCACATCCCGGCACAAGGGTGGTGGCAGGAACTCAGGAGGCACTCGGGGACTCAGCAGGGCCTGCCCCTGGGGCAAGGGGTCTGGCAGGCTCCAGGGCAAATGGACTACGGAAGCCGAGAGGGGCCCGTCCGCGCCAAAACCCAAAACGCGCTGCGGCCTCCAGGGACACAGGGGACACAAGTGGCTGTGTGGCTTGCAGTGCCCGACCAGAGGGAGGGAGGTTGTCTGGCTGCTGAGGCGCAGCCGGTGTCAGCCCTTAGGGGAACTGCCCGTGGATGCTTCGGGAATGGGGGCTGCCAACTCAGAACCCCCGTTCCCTGTGGCTGCAGCCAGCCAGGGGGCTCCAGGGTCGGGCGCGCCCGCGGGCCTGGGGGGCTTCTTGCCTGTGTGCAGGGCTTCTACGCACAAGGTGGCACCTCATCCCGGCCCAAGGGTGGTGGCAGAAACTCAGGAGGCGCTCGGGGACTCAGCAGGGCGCACCTCTGGGGCCAGGGGTCTGGCAGGCTCCGGGGCAAATGGACTACGGAAGCCGAGAGGGGCCCGTCCGCGCCAAAACCCAAAACGCGCTGCGGCCTCCAGGGACAAAGGGGACACAAGTGGCTGTGTGGCTTGCAGTGCCCAACCAGAGGGAGGGAGGTTGTCTGGCTGCTGAGGCGCAGCCGGTGTCAGCCCTTCGGGGAACTGCCCGTGGATGCTTCGGGAATGGGGGCTGCCAACTCAGAACCCCCGTTCCCTGTGGCTGCAGCCAGCCAGGGGGCTCCAGGGTCGGGCGCGCCCGCGGGCCTGGGGGGCTTCTTGCCTGTGTGCAGGGCTTCTACGCACAAGGTGGCACCTCATCCCGGCCCAAGGGTGGTGGCAGGAACTCAGGAGGCGCTCGGGGACTCAGCAGGGCCCGCCTCTGGGGCCAGGGGTCTGGCAGGCTCCGGGGCAAATGGACTACGGAAGCTGAGAGGGGCCCGTCCGCGCCAAAACCCAAAACGCGCTGCGGCCTCCAGGGACACAGGGGACACAAGTGGCTGTGTGGCTTGCAGTGCCCGACCAGAGGGAGGGAGGTTGTCTGGCTGCTGAGGCGCAGCCGGTGTCAGCCCTTCGGGGAACTGCCCGTGGATGCTTCGGGAATGGGGGCTGCCAACTCAGAACCCCCGTTCCCTGTGGCTGCAGCCAGCCAGGGGGCTCCAGGGTCGGGCGCGCCCGCGGGCCTGGGGGGCTTCTTGCCTGTGTGCAGGGCTTCTACGCACAAGGTGGCACCTCATCCCGGCCCAAGGGTGGTGGCAGGAACCCAGGAGGCGCTCGGGGACTCAGCAGGGCCCGCCCCTGGGTCCAGGGGTCTGGCAGGCTCCGGGGGCAAATGGACTACGGAAGCCGAGAGGGGCCCGTCCGCGCCAAAACCCAAAACGCGCTGCGGCCTCCAGGGACACAGGGGACACAAGTGGCTGTGTGGCTTGCAGTGCCCGACCAGAGGGAGGGAGGTTGGCTGGCTGCAGAGGCACAGCCGGTGTCAGCCCTTCGGGGAGCTGCCCGTGGATGCTTCGGGAATGGGGGCTGCCAACTCAGAACCCCCGTTCCCTGTGGCTGCAGCCAGCCAGGGTGCTCCAGGGTCGGGCGCGCCCGCGGGCCTGGGGGGCTTCTTGCCTGTGTGCAGGGCTTCTACGCACAAGGTGGCACCTCATCCCGGCCCAAGGGTGGTGGCAGGAACCCAGGAGGAGCTCGCGGACTCAGCAGGGCCCGCCCCTGGGGCCAGGGTTCTGGCAGGCTCCAGGGCAAATGGACTACGGAAGCCGAAGGGGCCCGTCCGTGCCAAAACCCAAAACGCGCTGCGGCCTCCAGGGACAAAGGGGACACAAGTGGCTGTGTGGCTTGCAGTGCCCGACCAGAGGGAGGGAGGTTGTCTGGCTGCTGAGGCGCAGCCGGTGTCAGCCCTTCGGGGAACTGCCCGTGGATGCTTCGGGAATGGGGGCTGCCAACTCAGAACCCCCGTTCCCTGTGGCTGCAGCCAGCCAGGGGGCTCCAGGGTCGGGCGCGCCCGCGGGCCTAGGGGCTTCTTGCCTGTGTGCAGGGCTTCTACGCACAAGGTGGCACCACATCCCGGCCCAAGGGTGGTGGCAGGAACCCAGGAGGCGCTCGGGGACTCAGCAGGGCCCGCCCCTGGGGCCAGCGGTCTGGCAGGCTCCGGGGGCAAATGGACTACGGAAGCCGAGAGGGGCCCGTCCGCGCCAAAACCCAAAACGCGCTGCGGCCTCCAGGGACACAGGGGACACAAGTGGCTGTGTGGCTTGCAGTGCTCGACCAGAGGGAGGGAGGTTGTCTGGCTGCTGAGGCGCAGCCGGTGTCAGCCCTTCGGGGAACTGCCCGTGGATGCTTCGGGAATGGGGGCTGCCAACTCAGTACCCCCGTTCCCTGTGGCTGCAGCCAGCCAGGGGGCTCCAGGGTCGGGCGCGCCCGCGGGCCTTGGTGGCTTCTTGCCTGTGTGCAGGGCTTCTACGCACAAGGTGGCACCTCATCCCGGCCCAAGGGTGGTGGTAGGAACCCAGGAGGCGCTCGGGGAATCAGCAGGGCCCGCCCATGGGGCCAGGGGTCTGGCAGGCTCCGGGTGCAAATGGACTACGGAAACCAAGAGCGGCCCGTCCGCGCCAAAACCCAAAACGCGCTGCGGCCTCCAGGGACACAGGGGACACAAGTGGCTGTGTGGCTTGCAGTGCCCGACCAGAGGGAGGGAGGTTGTCCGGCTGCTGAGGCGCAGCCGGTGTCAGCCCTTCGGGGAACTGCCCGTGGATGCTTCGGGAATGGGGGCTGCCAACTCAGAACCCCCGTTCCCTGTGGCTGCAGCCAGCCAGGGGGCTCCAGGGTCGGGCGCGCCCGCGGGCCTAGGGGCTTCTTGCCTGTGTGCAGGGCTTCTACGCACAAGGTGGCACCACATCCCGGCACAAGGGTGGTGGCAGGAACTCAGGAGGCACTCGGGGACTCAGCAGGGCCCGCCCCTGGGGCAAGGGGTCTGGCAGGCTCCGGGGCAAATGGACTACGGAAGCCGAGAGGGGCCCGTCCGCGCCAAAACCCAAAACGCGCTGCGGCCTCCAGGGACACAGGGGACAAGTGGCTGTGTGGCTTGCAGTGCCCGACCAGAGGGAGGGAGGTTGTCTGGCTGCTGAGGCGCAGCCGGTGTCAGCCCTTCGGGGAACTGCCCGTGGATGCTTCGGGAATGGGGGCTGCCAACTCAGAACCCCCGTTCCCTGTGGCTGCAGCCAGCCAGGGGGCTCCAGGGTCGGGCGCGCCCGCGGGCCTGGGGGGCTTCTTGCCTGTGTGCAGGGCTTCTACGCACAAGGTGGCACCTCATCCCGGCCCAAGGGTGGTGGCAGGAACTCAGGAGGCGCTCGGGGACTCAGCAGGGCCTGCCCCTGGGGCCAGGGGTCTGGCAGGCTCCGGGGGCCAATGGACTACGGAAGCCGAGAGCGGCCCGTCCGCGCCAAAACCCAAAACGCGCTGCGGCCTCCAGGGACACAGGGGACACAAGTGGCTGTGTGGCTTGCAGTGCCCGACCAGAGGGAGGGAGGTTGTCTGGCTGCTGAGGCGCAGCCGGTGTCAGCCCTTCGGGGAACTGCCCGTGGATGCTTCGGGAATGGGGGCTGCCAACTCAGAACCCCCGTTCCCTGTGGCTGCAGCCAGCCAGGGGGCTCCAGGGTCGGGCGCGCCCGCGGGCCTGGGGGGCTTCTTGCCTGTGTGCAGGGCTTCTACGTACAAGGTGGCACTTCATCCCGGCCCAAGGGTGGTGGTAGGAACCCAGGAGGCGCTTGGGGACTCAGCAGGGCCCGCCCATGGGGCCAGGGGTCTGGCAGGCTCCGGGGGCAAATGGACTACGGAAGCCGAGAGGGGCCCGTCCGCGCCAAAACCCAAAACGCGCTGCGGCCTCCAGGGACAAAGGGGACACAAGTGGCTGTGTGGCTTGCAGTGCCCGACCAGAGGGAGGGAGGTTGTCTGGCTGCTGAGGCGCAGCCGGTGTCAGCCCTTCGGGGAACTGCCCGTGGATGCTTCGGGAATGGGGGCTGCCAACTCAGAACCCCCGTTCCCTGTGGCTGCAGCCAGCCAGGGGGCTCCAGGGTCGGGCGCGCCCGCGGGCCTGGGGGGCTTCTTGCCTGTGTGCAGGGCTTCTACGCACAAGGTGGCACCTCATCCCGGCCCAAGGGTGGTGGCAGGAACTCAGGAGGCGCTCGGGGACTCAGCAGGGCCCGCCTCTGGGGCCAGGGGTCTGGCAGGCTCCGGGGCAAATGGACTACGGAAGCTGAGAGGGGCCCGTCCGCGCCAAAACCCAAAACGCGCTGCGGCCTCCAGGGACACAGGGGACACAAGTGGCTGTGTGGCTTGCAGTGCCCGACCAGAGGGAGGGAGGTTGTCTGGCTGCTGAGGCGCAGCCGGTGTCAGCCCTTCGGGGAACTGCCCGTGGATGCTTCGGGAATGGGGGCTGCCAACTCAGAACCCCCGTTCCCTGTGGCTGCAGCCAGCCAGGGGGCTCCAGGGTCGGGCGCGCCCGCGGGCCTGGGGGGCTTCTTGCCTGTGTGCAGGGCTTCTACGCACAAGGTGGCACCTCATCCCGGCCCAAGGGTGGTGGCAGGAACTCAGGAGGCGCTCGGGGACTCAGCAGGGCCCGCCCCTGGGGCAAGGGGTCTGGCAGGCTCCGGGGCAAATGGACTACGGAAGCCGAGAGGGGCCCGTCCGCGCCAAAACCCAAAACGCGCTGCGGCCTCCAGGGACACAGGGGACAAGTGGCTTTGTGGCTTGCAGTGCCCGACCAGAGGGAGGGAGGTTGTCTGGCTGCTGAGGCGCAGCCGGTGTCAGCCCTTCGGGGAACTGCCCGTGGATGGTTCGGGAATGGGGGCTGCCAACTCAGAACCCCCGTTCCCTGTGGCTGCAGCCAGCCAGGGGGCTCCAGGGTCGGGCGCGCCCGCGGGCCTGGGGGGCTTCTTGCCTGTGTGCAGGGCTTCTACGCACAAGGTGGCACCTCATCCCGGCCCAAGGGTGGTGGCAGGAACTCAGGAGGCGCTCGGGGACTCAGCAGGGCCTGCCCCTGGGGCCAGGGGTCTGGCAGGCTCCGGGGGCCAATGGACTACGGAAGCCGAGAGGGGCCCGTCCGCGCCAAAACCCAAAACGCGCTGCGGCCTCCAGGGACACAGGGGACACAAGTGGCTGTGTGGCTTGCAGTGCCCGACCAGAGGGAGGGAGGTTGTCTGGCTGCTGAGGCGCAGCCGGTGTCAGCCCTTCGGGGAACTGCCCGTGGATGCTTCGGGAATGGGGGCTGCCAACTCAGAACCCCCGTTCCCTGTGGCTGCAGCCAGCCAGGGGGCTCCAGGGTCGGGCGCGCCCGCGGGCCTGGGGGGCTTCTTGCCTGTGTGCAGGGCTTCTACGCACAAGGTGGCACTTCATCCCGGCCCAAGGGTGGTGGTAGGAACCCAGGAGGCGCTTGGGGACTCAGCAGGGCCCGCCCATGGGGCCAGGGGTCTGGCAGGCTCCGGGGGCAAATGGACTACGGAAGCCGAGAGGGGCCCGTCCGCGCCAAAACCCAAAACGTGCTGCGGCTTCCAGGGACAAAGGGGACACAAGTGGCTGTGTGGCTTGCAGTGCCCGACCAGAGGGAGGGAGGTTGTCTGGCTGCTGAGGCGCAGCCGGTGTCAGCCCTTCGGGGAACTGCCCGTGGATGCTTCGGGAATGGGGGCTGCCAACTCAGAACCCCCGTTCCCTGTGGCTGCAGCCAGCCAGGGGGCTCCAGGGTCGGGCGCGCCCGCGGGCCTGGGGGGCTTCTTGCCTGTGTGCAGGGCTTCTACGCACAAGGTGGCACCTCATCCCGGACCAAGGGTGGTGGCAGGAACTCAGGAGGCGCTCGGGGACTCAGCAGGGCCCGCCTCTGTGGCCAGGGGTCTGGCAGGCTCCGGGGGCCAATGGACTACGGAAGCCGAGAGGGGCCCGTCCGCGCCAAAACCCAAAACGCGCTGCGGCCTCCAGGGACACAGGGGACACAAGTGGCTGTGTGGCTTGCAGTGCCCGACCAGAGGGAGGGAGGTTGTCTGGCTGCTGAGGCGCAGCCGGTGTCAGCCCTTCGGGGAACTGCCCGTGGATGCTTCGGGAATGGGGGCTGCCAACTCAGAACCCCCGTTCCCTGTGGCTGCAGCCAGCCAGGGGGCTCCAGGGTCGGGCGCGCCCGCGGGCCTGGGGGGCTTCTTGCCTGTGTGCAGGGCTTCTACGCACAAGGTGGCACCTCATCCCGGCCCAAGGGTGGTGGCAGGAACCCAGGAGGCGCTCGGGGACTCAGCAGGGCCCGCCCCTGGGTCCAGGGGTCTGGCAGGCTCCGGGGGCAAATGGACTACGGAAGCCGAGAGGGGCCCCTCCGCGCCAAAACCCAAAACGCGCTGCGGCCTCCAGGGACACAGGGGACACAAGTGGCTGTGTGGCTTGCAGTGCCCGACCAGAGGGAGGGAGGTTGTCTGGCTGCTGAGGCGCAGCCGGTGTCAGCCCTTCGGGGAACTGCCCGTGGATGCTTCGGGAATGGGGGCTGCCAACTCAGAACCCCCGTTCCCTGTGGCTGCAGCCAGCCAGGGGGCTCCAGGGTCGGGCGCGCCCGCGGGCCTGGGGGGCTTCTTGCCTGTGTGCAGGGCTTCTACGCACAAGGTGGCACCTCATCCCGGCCCAAGGGTGGTGGCAGGAACTCAGGAGGCGCTCGGGGACTCAGCAGGGCCCGCCTCTGGGGCCAGGGGTCTGGCAGGCTCCGGGGCAAATGGACTACGGAAGCTGAGAGGGGCCCGTCCGCGCCAAAACCCAAAACGCGCTGCGGCCTCCAGGGACACAGGGGACACAAGTGGCTGTGTGGCTTGCAGTGCCCGACCAGAGGGAGGGAGGTTGTCTGGCTGCTGAGGCGCAGCCGGTGTCAGCCCTTCGGGGAACTGCCCGTGGATGCTTCGGGAATGGGGGCTGCCAACTCAGAACCCCCGTTCCCTGTGGCTGCAGCCAGCCAGGGGGCTCCAGGGTCGGGCGCGCCCGCGGGCCTGGGGGGCTTCTTGCCTGTGTGCAGGGCTTCTACGCACAAGGTGGCACCTCATCCCGGCCCAAGGGTGGTGGCAGGAACTCAGGAGGCGCTCGGGGACTCAGCAGGGCCCGCCCCTGGGGCAAGGGGTCTGGCAGGCTCCGGGGCAAATGGACTACGGAAGCCGAGAGGGGCCCGTCCGCGCCAAAACCCAAAACGCGCTGCGGCCTCCAGGGACACAGGGGACAAGTGGCTTTGTGGCTTGCAGTGCCCGACCAGAGGGAGGGAGGTTGTCTGGCTGCTGAGGCGCAGCCGGTGTCAGCCCTTCGGGGAACTGCCCGTGGATGCTTCGGGAATGGGGGCTGCCAACTCAGAACCCCCGTTCCCTGTGGCTGCAGCCAGCCAGGGGGCTCCAGGGTCGGGCGCGCCCGCGGGCCTGGGGGGCTTCTTGCCTGTGTGCAGGGCTTCTACGCACAAGGTGGCACCTCATCCCGGCCCAAGGGTGGTGGCAGGAACTCAGGAGGCGCTCGGGGACTCAGCAGGGCCTGCCCCTGGGGCCAGGGGTCTGGCAGGCTCCGGGGGCCAATGGACTACGGAAGCCGAGAGGGGCCCGTCCGCGCCAAAACCCAAAACGCGCTGCGGCCTCCAGGGACACAGGGGACACAAGTGGCTGTGTGGCTTGCAGTGCCCGACCAGAGGGAGGGAGGTTGTCTGGCTGCTGAGGCGCAGCCGGTGTCAGCCCTTCGGGGAACTGCCCGTGGATGCTTCGGGAATGGGGGCTGCCAACTCAGAACCCCCGTTCCCTGTGGCTGCAGCCAGCCAGGGGGCTCCAGGGTCGGGCGCGCCCGCGGGCCTGGGGGGCTTCTTGCCTGTGTGCAGGGCTTCTACGCACAAGGTGGCACTTCATCCCGGCCCAAGGGTGGTGGTAGGAACCCAGGAGGCGCTTGGGGACTCAGCAGGGCCCGCCCATGGGGCCAGGGGTCTGGCAGGCTCCGGGGGCAAATGGACTACGGAAGCCGAGAGGGGCCCGTCCGCGCCAAAACCCAAAACGTGCTGCGGCCTCCAGGGACAAAGGGGACACAAGTGGCTGTGTGGCTTGCAGTGCCCGACCAGAGGGAGGGAGGTTGTCTGGCTGCTGAGGCGCAGCCGGTGTCAGCCCTTCGGGGAACTGCCCGTGGATGCTTCGGGAATGGGGGCTGCCAACTCAGAACCCCCGTTCCCTGTGGCTGCAGCCAGCCAGGGGGCTCCAGGGTCGGGCGCGCCCGCGGGCCTGGGGGGCTTCTTGCCTGTGTGCAGGGCTTCTACGCACAAGGTGGCACCTCATCCCGGACCAAGGGTGGTGGCAGGAACTCAGGAGGCGCTCGGGGACTCAGCAGGGCCCGCCTCTGGGGCCAGGGGTCTGGCAGGCTCCGGGGGCCAATGGACTACGGAAGCCGAGAGGGGCCCGTCCGCGCCAAAACCCAAAACGCGCTGCGGCCTCCAGGGACACAGGGGACACAAGTGGCTGTGTGGCTTGCAGTGCCCGACCAGAGGGAGGGAGGTTGTCTGGCTGCTGAGGCGCAGCCGGTGTCAGCCCTTCGGGGAACTGCCCGTGGATGCTTCGGGAATGGGGGCTGCCAACTCAGAACCCCCGTTCCCTGTGGCTGCAGCCAGCCAGGGGGCTCCAGGGTCGGGCGCGCCCGCGGGCCTGGGGGGCTTCTTGCCTGTGTGCAGGGCTTCTACGCACAAGGTGGCACCTCATCCCGGCCCAAGGGTGGTGGCAGGAACCCAGGAGGCGCTCGGGGACTCAGCAGGGCCCGCCCCTGGGTCCAGGGGTCTGGCAGGCTCCGGGGGCAAATGGACTACGGAAGCCGAGAGGGGCCCCTCCGCGCCAAAACCCAAAACGCGCTGCGGCCTCCAGGGACACAGGGGACACAAGTGGCTGTGTGGCTTGCAGTGCCCGACCAGAGGGAGGGAGGTTGTCTGGCTGCAGAGGCAGAGCCGGTGTCAGCCCTTCGGGGAGCTGCCCGTGGATGCTTCGGGAATGGGGGCTGCCAACTCAGAACCCCCGTTCCCTGTGGCTGCAGCCAGCCAGGGGGCTCCAGGGTCGGGCGCGCCCGCGGGCCTGGGGGGCTTCTTGCCTGTGTGCAGGGCTTCTACGCACAAGGTGGCACTTCATCCCGGCCCAAGGGTGGTGGTAGGAACCCAGGAGGCGCTTGGGGACTCAGCAGGGCCCGCCCATGGGGCCAGGGGTCTGGCAGGCTCCGGGGGCAAATGGACTACGGAAGCTGAGAGGGGCCCGTCCGCGCCAAAACCCAAAACGCGCTGCGGCCTCCAGGGACAAAGGGGACACAAGTGGCTGTGTGGCTTGCAGTGCCCGACCAGAGGGAGGGAGGTTGTCTGGCTGCTGAGGCGCAGCCGGTGTCAGCCCTTCGGGGAACTGCCCGTGGATGCTTCGGGAATGGGGGCTGCCAACTCAGAACCCCCGTTCCCTGTGGCTGCAGCCAGCCAGGGGGCTCCAGGGTCGGGCGCGCCCGCGGGCCTAGGGGCTTCTTGCCTGTGTGCAGGGCTTCTACGCACAAGGTGGCACCACATCCCGGCCCAAGGGTGGTGGCAGGAACCCAGGAGGCGCTCGGGGACTCAGCAGGGCCCGCCCCTGGGGCCAGCGGTCTGGCAGGCTCCGGGGGCAAATGGACTACGGAAGCCGAGAGGGGCCCGTCCGCGCCAAAACCCAAAACGCGCTGCGGCCTCCAGGGACACAGGGGACACAAGTGGCTGTGTGGCTTGCAGTGCTCGACCAGAGGGAGGGAGGTTGTCTGGCTGCTGAGGCGCAGCCGGTGTCAGCCCTTCGGGGAACTGCCCGTGGATGCTTCGGGAATGGGGGCTGCCAACTCAGTACCCCCGTTCCCTGTGGCTGCAGCCAGCCAGGGGGCTCCAGGGTCGGGCGCGCCCGCGGGCCTTGGTGGCTTCTTGCCTGTGTGCAGGGCTTCTACGCACAAGGTGGCACCTCATCCCGGCCCAAGGGTGGTGGTAGGAACCCAGGAGGCGCTCGGGGAATCAGCAGGGCCCGCCCATGGGGCCAGGGGTCTGGCAGGCTCCGGGTGCAAATGGACTACGGAAACCAAGAGCGGCCCGTCCGCGCCAAAACCCAAAACGCGCTGCGGCCTCCAGGGACACAGGGGACACAAGTGGCTGTGTGGCTTGCAGTGCCCGACCAGAGGGAGGGAGGTTGTCCGGCTGCTGAGGCGCAGCCGGTGTCAGCCCTTCGGGGAACTGCCCGTGGATGCTTCGGGAATGGGGGCTGCCAACTCAGAACCCCCGTTCCCTGTGGCTGCAGCCAGCCAGGGGGCTCCAGGGTCGGGCGCGCCCGCGGGCCTAGGGGCTTCTTGCCTGTGTGCAGGGCTTCTACGCACAAGGTGGCACCACATCCCGGCACAAGGGTGGTGGCAGGAACTCAGGAGGCACTCGGGGACTCAGCAGGGCCCGCCCCTGGGGCAAGGGGTCTGGCAGGCTCCGGGGCAAATGGACTACGGAAGCCGAGAGGGGCCCATCCGCGCCAAAACCCAAAACGCGCTGCGGCCTCCAGGGACACAGGGGACAAGTGGCTGTGTGGCTTGCAGTGCCCGACCAGAGGGAGGGAGGTTGTCTGGCTGCTGAGGCGCAGCCGGTGTCAGCCCTTCGGGGAACTGCCCGTGGATGCTTCGGGAATGGGGGCTGCCAACTCAGAACCCCCGTTCCCTGTGGCTGCAGCCAGCCAGGGGGCTCCAGGGTCGGGCGCGCCCGCGGGCCTGGGGGGCTTCTTGCCTGTGTGCAGGGCTTCTACGCACAAGGTGGCACCTCATCCCGGCCCAAGGGTGGTGGCAGGAACTCAGGAGGCGCTCGGGGACTCAGCAGGGCCTGCCCCTGGGGCCAGGGGTCTGGCAGGCTCCGGGGGCCAATGGACTACGGAAGCCGAGAGCGGCCCGTCCGCGCCAAAACCCAAAACGCGCTGCGGCCTCCAGGGACACAGGGGACACAAGTGGCTGTGTGGCTTGCAGTGCCCGACCAGAGGGAGGGAGGTTGTCTGGCTGCTGAGGCGCAGCCGGTGTCAGCCCTTCGGGGAACTGCCCGTGGATGCTTCGGGAATGGGGGCTGCCAACTCAGAACCCCCGTTCCCTGTGGCTGCAGCCAGCCAGGGGGCTCCAGGGTCGGGCGCGCCCGCGGGCCTGGGGGGCTTCTTGCCTGTGTGCAGGGCTTCTACGTACAAGGTGGCACTTCATCCCGGCCCAAGGGTGGTGGTAGGAACCCAGGAGGCGCTTGGGGACTCAGCAGGGCCCGCCCATGGGGCCAGGGGTCTGGCAGGCTCCGGGGGCAAATGGACTACGGAAGCCGAGAGGGGCCCGTCCGCGCCAAAACCCAAAACGCGCTGCGGCCTCCAGGGACAAAGGGGACACAAGTGGCTGTGTGGCTTGCAGTGCCCGACCAGAGGGAGGGAGGTTGTCTGGCTGCTGAGGCGCAGCCGGTGTCAGCCCTTCGGGGAACTGCCCGTGGATGCTTCGGGAATGGGGGCTGCCAACTCAGAACCCCCGTTCCCTGTGGCTGCAGCCAGCCAGGGGGCTCCAGGGTCGGGCGCGCCCGCGGGCCTGGGGGGCTTCTTGCCTGTGTGCAGGGCTTCTACGCACAAGGTGGCACCTCATCCCGGCCCAAGGGTGGTGGCAGGAACTCAGGAGGCGCTCGGGGACTCAGCAGGGCCCGCCTCTGGGGCCAGGGGTCTGGCAGGCTCCGGGGCAAATGGACTACGGAAGCTGAGAGGGGCCCGTCCGCGCCAAAACCCAAAACGCGCTGCGGCCTCCAGGGACACAGGGGACACAAGTGGCTGTGTGGCTTGCAGTGCCCGACCAGAGGGAGGGAGGTTGTCTGGCTGCTGAGGCGCAGCCGGTGTCAGCCCTTCGGGGAACTGCCCGTGGATGCTTCGGGAATGGGGGCTGCCAACTCAGAACCCCCGTTCCCTGTGGCTGCAGCCAGCCAGGGGGCTCCAGGGTCGGGCGCGCCCGCGGGCCTGGGGGGCTTCTTGCCTGTGTGCAGGGCTTCTACGCACAAGGTGGCACCTCATCCCGGCCCAAGGGTGGTGGCAGGAACCCAGGAGGCGCTCGGGGACTCAGCAGGGCCCGCCCCTGGGTCCAGGGGTCTGGCAGGCTCCGGGGGCAAATGGACTACGGAAGCCGAGAGGGGCCCGTCCGCGCCAAAACCCAAAACGCGCTGCGGCCTCCAGGGACACAGGGGACACAAGTGGCTGTGTGGCTTGCAGTGCCCGACCAGAGGGAGGGAGGTTGGCTGGCTGCAGAGGCACAGCCGGTGTCAGCCCTTCGGGGAGCTGCCCGTGGATGCTTCGGGAATGGGGGCTGCCAACTCAGAACCCCCGTTCCCTGTGGCTGCAGCCAGCCAGGGTGCTCCAGGGTCGGGCGCGCCCGCGGGCCTGGGGGGCTTCTTGCCTGTGTGCAGGGCTTCTACGCACAAGGTGGCACCTCATCCCGGCCCAAGGGTGGTGGCAGGAACCCAGGAGGAGCTCGCGGACTCAGCAGGGCCCGCCCCTGGGGCCAGGGTTCTGGCAGGCTCCAGGGCAAATGGACTACGGAAGCCGAAGGGGCCCGTCCGTGCCAAAACCCAAAACGCGCTGCGGCCTCCAGGGACAAAGGGGACACAAGTGGCTGTGTGGCTTGCAGTGCCCGACCAGAGGGAGGGAGGTTGTCTGGCTGCTGAGGCGCAGCCGGTGTCAGCCCTTCGGGGAACTGCCCGTGGATGCTTCGGGAATGGGGGCTGCCAACTCAGAACCCCCGTTCCCTGTGGCTGCAGCCAGCCAGGGGGCTCCAGGGTCGGGCGCGCCCGCGGGCCTAGGGGCTTCTTGCCTGTGTGCAGGGCTTCTACGCACAAGGTGGCACCACATCCCGGCCCAAGGGTGGTGGCAGGAACCCAGGAGGCGCTCGGGGACTCAGCAGGGCCCGCCCCTGGGGCCAGCGGTCTGGCAGGCTCCGGGGGCAAATGGACTACGGAAGCCGAGAGGGGCCCGTCCGCGCCAAAACCCAAAACGCGCTGCGGCCTCCAGGGACACAGGGGACACAAGTGGCTGTGTGGCTTGCAGTGCTCGACCAGAGGGAGGGAGGTTGTCTGGCTGCTGAGGCGCAGCCGGTGTCAGCCCTTCGGGGAACTGCCCGTGGATGCTTCGGGAATGGGGGCTGCCAACTCAGTACCCCCGTTCCCTGTGGCTGCAGCCAGCCAGGGGGCTCCAGGGTCGGGCGCGCCCGCGGGCCTTGGTGGCTTCTTGCCTGTGTGCAGGGCTTCTACGCACAAGGTGGCACCTCATCCCGGCCCAAGGGTGGTGGTAGGAACCCAGGAGGCGCTCGGGGAATCAGCAGGGCCCGCCCATGGGGCCAGGGGTCTGGCAGGCTCCGGGTGCAAATGGACTACGGAAACCAAGAGCGGCCCGTCCGCGCCAAAACCCAAAACGCGCTGCGGCCTCCAGGGACACAGGGGACACAAGTGGCTGTGTGGCTTGCAGTGCCCGACCAGAGGGAGGGAGGTTGTCCGGCTGCTGAGGCGCAGCCGGTGTCAGCCCTTCGGGGAACTGCCCGTGGATGCTTCGGGAATGGGGGCTGCCAACTCAGAACCCCCGTTCCCTGTGGCTGCAGCCAGCCAGGGGGCTCCAGGGTCGGGCGCGCCCGCGGGCCTAGGGGCTTCTTGCCTGTGTGCAGGGCTTCTACGCACAAGGTGGCACCACATCCCGGCACAAGGGTGGTGGCAGGAACTCAGGAGGCACTCGGGGACTCAGCAGGGCCCGCCCCTGGGGCAAGGGGTCTGGCAGGCTCCGGGGCAAATGGACTACGGAAGCCGAGAGGGGCCCGTCCGCGCCAAAACCCAAAACGCGCTGCGGCCTCCAGGGACACAGGGGACAAGTGGCTGTGTGGCTTGCAGTGCCCGACCAGAGGGAGGGAGGTTGTCTGGCTGCTGAGGCGCAGCCGGTGTCAGCCCTTCGGGGAACTGCCCGTGGATGCTTCGGGAATGGGGGCTGCCAACTCAGAACCCCCGTTCCCTGTGGCTGCAGCCAGCCAGGGGGCTCCAGGGTCGGGCGCGCCCGCGGGCCTGGGGGGCTTCTTGCCTGTGTGCAGGGCTTCTACGCACAAGGTGGCACCTCATCCCGGCCCAAGGGTGGTGGCAGGAACTCAGGAGGCGCTCGGGGACTCAGCAGGGCCTGCCCCTGGGGCCAGGGGTCTGGCAGGCTCCGGGGGCCAATGGACTACGGAAGCCGAGAGCGGCCCGTCCGCGCCAAAACCCAAAACGCGCTGCGGCCTCCAGGGACACAGGGGACACAAGTGGCTGTGTGGCTTGCAGTGCCCGACCAGAGGGAGGGAGGTTGTCTGGCTGCTGAGGCGCAGCCGGTGTCAGCCCTTCGGGGAACTGCCCGTGGATGCTTCGGGAATGGGGGCTGCCAACTCAGAACCCCCGTTCCCTGTGGCTGCAGCCAGCCAGGGGGCTCCAGGGTCGGGCGCGCCCGCGGGCCTGGGGGGCTTCTTGCCTGTGTGCAGGGCTTCTACGTACAAGGTGGCACTTCATCCCGGCCCAAGGGTGGTGGTAGGAACCCAGGAGGCGCTTGGGGACTCAGCAGGGCCCGCCCATGGGGCCAGGGGTCTGGCAGGCTCCGGGGGCAAATGGACTACGGAAGCCGAGAGGGGCCCGTCCGCGCCAAAACCCAAAACGCGCTGCGGCCTCCAGGGACAAAGGGGACACAAGTGGCTGTGTGGCTTGCAGTGCCCGACCAGAGGGAGGGAGGTTGTCTGGCTGCTGAGGCGCAGCCGGTGTCAGCCCTTCGGGGAACTGCCCGTGGATGCTTCGGGAATGGGGGCTGCCAACTCAGAACCCCCGTTCCCTGTGGCTGCAGCCAGCCAGGGGGCTCCAGGGTCGGGCGCGCCCGCGGGCCTGGGGGGCTTCTTGCCTGTGTGCAGGGCTTCTACGCACAAGGTGGCACCTCATCCCGGCCCAAGGGTGGTGGCAGGAACTCAGGAGGCGCTCGGGGACTCAGCAGGGCCCGCCTCTGGGGCCAGGGGTCTGGCAGGCTCCGGGGCAAATGGACTACGGAAGCTGAGAGGGGCCCGTCCGCGCCAAAACCCAAAACGCGCTGCGGCCTCCAGGGACACAGGGGACACAAGTGGCTGTGTGGCTTGCAGTGCCCGACCAGAGGGAGGGAGGTTGTCTGGCTGCTGAGGCGCAGCCGGTGTCAGCCCTTCGGGGAACTGCCCGTGGATGCTTCGGGAATGGGGGCTGCCAACTCAGAACCCCCGTTCCCTGTGGCTGCAGCCAGCCAGGGGGCTCCAGGGTCGGGCGCGCCCGCGGGCCTGGGGGGCTTCTTGCCTGTGTGCAGGGCTTCTACGCACAAGGTGGCACCTCATCCCGGCCCAAGGGTGGTGGCAGGAACTCAGGAGGCGCTCGGGGACTCAGCAGGGCCCGCCCCTGGGGCAAGGGGTCTGGCAGGCTCCGGGGCAAATGGACTACGGAAGCCGAGAGGGGCCCGTCCGCGCCAAAACCCAAAACGCGCTGCGGCCTCCAGGGACACAGGGGACAAGTGGCTTTGTGGCTTGCAGTGCCCGACCAGAGGGAGGGAGGTTGTCTGGCTGCTGAGGCGCAGCCGGTGTCAGCCCTTCGGGGAACTGCCCGTGGATGGTTCGGGAATGGGGGCTGCCAACTCAGAACCCCCGTTCCCTGTGGCTGCAGCCAGCCAGGGGGCTCCAGGGTCGGGCGCGCCCGCGGGCCTGGGGGGCTTCTTGCCTGTGTGCAGGGCTTCTACGCACAAGGTGGCACCTCATCCCGGCCCAAGGGTGGTGGCAGGAACTCAGGAGGCGCTCGGGGACTCAGCAGGGCCTGCCCCTGGGGCCAGGGGTCTGGCAGGCTCCGGGGGCCAATGGACTACGGAAGCCGAGAGGGGCCCGTCCGCGCCAAAACCCAAAACGCGCTGCGGCCTCCAGGGACACAGGGGACACAAGTGGCTGTGTGGCTTGCAGTGCCCGACCAGAGGGAGGGAGGTTGTCTGGCTGCTGAGGCGCAGCCGGTGTCAGCCCTTCGGGGAACTGCCCGTGGATGCTTCGGGAATGGGGGCTGCCAACTCAGAACCCCCGTTCCCTGTGGCTGCAGCCAGCCAGGGGGCTCCAGGGTCGGGCGCGCCCGCGGGCCTGGGGGGCTTCTTGCCTGTGTGCAGGGCTTCTACGCACAAGGTGGCACTTCATCCCGGCCCAAGGGTGGTGGTAGGAACCCAGGAGGCGCTTGGGGACTCAGCAGGGCCCGCCCATGGGGCCAGGGGTCTGGCAGGCTCCGGGGGCAAATGGACTACGGAAGCCGAGAGGGGCCCGTCCGCGCCAAAACCCAAAACGTGCTGCGGCTTCCAGGGACAAAGGGGACACAAGTGGCTGTGTGGCTTGCAGTGCCCGACCAGAGGGAGGGAGGTTGTCTGGCTGCTGAGGCGCAGCCGGTGTCAGCCCTTCGGGGAACTGCCCGTGGATGCTTCGGGAATGGGGGCTGCCAACTCAGAACCCCCGTTCCCTGTGGCTGCAGCCAGCCAGGGGGCTCCAGGGTCGGGCGCGCCCGCGGGCCTGGGGGGCTTCTTGCCTGTGTGCAGGGCTTCTACGCACAAGGTGGCACCTCATCCCGGACCAAGGGTGGTGGCAGGAACTCAGGAGGCGCTCGGGGACTCAGCAGGGCCCGCCTCTGTGGCCAGGGGTCTGGCAGGCTCCGGGGGCCAATGGACTACGGAAGCCGAGAGGGGCCCGTCCGCGCCAAAACCCAAAACGCGCTGCGGCCTCCAGGGACACAGGGGACACAAGTGGCTGTGTGGCTTGCAGTGCCCGACCAGAGGGAGGGAGGTTGTCTGGCTGCTGAGGCGCAGCCGGTGTCAGCCCTTCGGGGAACTGCCCGTGGATGCTTCGGGAATGGGGGCTGCCAACTCAGAACCCCCGTTCCCTGTGGCTGCAGCCAGCCAGGGGGCTCCAGGGTCGGGCGCGCCCGCGGGCCTGGGGGGCTTCTTGCCTGTGTGCAGGGCTTCTACGCACAAGGTGGCACCTCATCCCGGCCCAAGGGTGGTGGCAGGAACCCAGGAGGCGCTCGGGGACTCAGCAGGGCCCGCCCCTGGGTCCAGGGGTCTGGCAGGCTCCGGGGGCAAATGGACTACGGAAGCCGAGAGGGGCCCCTCCGCGCCAAAACCCAAAACGCGCTGCGGCCTCCAGGGACACAGGGGACACAAGTGGCTGTGTGGCTTGCAGTGCCCGACCAGAGGGAGGGAGGTTGTCTGGCTGCAGAGGCAGAGCCGGTGTCAGCCCTTCGGGGAGCTGCCCGTGGATGCTTCGGGAATGGGGGCTGCCAACTCAGAACCCCCGTTCCCTGTGGCTGCAGCCAGCCAGGGGGCTCCAGGGTCGGGCGCGCCCGCGGGCCTGGGGGGCTTCTTGCCTGTGTGCAGGGCTTCTACGCACAAGGTGGCACCTCATCCCGGCCCAAGGGTGGTGGCAGGAACCCAGGAGGAGCTCGCGGACTCAGCAGGGCCCGCCCCTGGGGCCAGGGTTCTGGCAGGCTCCAGGGCAAATGGACTACGGAAGCCGAAGGGGCCCGTCCGTGCCAAAACCCAAAACGCGCTGCGGCCTCCAGGGACAAAGGGGACACAAGTGGCTGTGTGGCTTGCAGTGCCCGACCAGAGGGAGGGAGGTTGTCTGGCTGCTGAGGCGCAGCCGGTGTCAGCCCTTCGGGGAACTGCCCGTGGATGCTTCGGGAATGGGGGCTGCCAACTCAGAACCCCCGTTCCCTGTGGCTGCAGCCAGCCAGGGGGCTCCAGGGTCGGGCGCGCCCGCGGGCCTAGGGGCTTCTTGCCTGTGTGCAGGGCTTCTACGCACAAGGTGGCACCACATCCCGGCCCAAGGGTGGTGGCAGGAACCCAGGAGGCGCTCGGGGACTCAGCAGGGCCCGCCCCTGGGGCCAGCGGTCTGGCAGGCTCCGGGGGCAAATGGACTACGGAAGCCGAGAGGGGCCCGTCCGCGCCAAAACCCAAAACGCGCTGCGGCCTCCAGGGACACAGGGGACACAAGTGGCTGTGTGGCTTGCAGTGCTCGACCAGAGGGAGGGAGGTTGTCTGGCTGCTGAGGCGCAGCCGGTGTCAGCCCTTCGGGGAACTGCCCGTGGATGCTTCGGGAATGGGGGCTGCCAACTCAGTACCCCCGTTCCCTGTGGCTGCAGCCAGCCAGGGGGCTCCAGGGTCGGGCGCGCCCGCGGGCCTTGGTGGCTTCTTGCCTGTGTGCAGGGCTTCTACGCACAAGGTGGCACCTCATCCCGGCCCAAGGGTGGTGGTAGGAACCCAGGAGGCGCTCGGGGAATCAGCAGGGCCCGCCCATGGGGCCAGGGGTCTGGCAGGCTCCGGGTGCAAATGGACTACGGAAACCAAGAGCGGCCCGTCCGCGCCAAAACCCAAAACGCGCTGCGGCCTCCAGGGACACAGGGGACACAAGTGGCTGTGTGGCTTGCAGTGCCCGACCAGAGGGAGGGAGGTTGTCCGGCTGCTGAGGCGCAGCCGGTGTCAGCCCTTCGGGGAACTGCCCGTGGATGCTTCGGGAATGGGGGCTGCCAACTCAGAACCCCCGTTCCCTGTGGCTGCAGCCAGCAAGGGGGCTCCAGGGTCGGGCGCGCCCGCGGGCCTAGGGGCTTCTTGCCTGTGTGCAGGGCTTCTACGCACAAGGTGGCACCACATCCCGGCACAAGGGTGGTGGCAGGAACTCAGGAGGCACTCGGGGACTCAGCAGGGCCCGCCCCTGGGGCAAGGGGTCTGGCAGGCTCCGGGGCAAATGGACTACGGAAGCCGAGAGGGGCCCGTCCGCGCCAAAACCCAAAACGCGCTGCGGCCTCCAGGGACACAGGGGACAAGTGGCTGTGTGGCTTGCAGTGCCCGACCAGAGGGAGGGAGGTTGTCTGGCTGCTGAGGCGCAGCCGGTGTCAGCCCTTCGGGGAACTGCCCGTGGATGCTTCGGGAATGGGGGCTGCCAACTCAGAACCCCCGTTCCCTGTGGCTGCAGCCAGCCAGGGGGCTCCAGGGTCGGGCGCGCCCGCGGGCCTGGGGGGCTTCTTGCCTGTGTGCAGGGCTTCTACGCACAAGGTGGCACCTCATCCCGGCCCAAGGGTGGTGGCAGGAACTCAGGAGGCGCTCGGGGACTCAGCAGGGCCTGCCCCTGGGGCCAGGGGTCTGGCAGGCTCCGGGGGCCAATGGACTACGGAAGCCGAGAGCGGCCCGTCCGCGCCAAAACCCAAAACGCGCTGCGGCCTCCAGGGACACAGGGGACACAAGTGGCTGTGTGGCTTGCAGTGCCCGACCAGAGGGAGGGAGGTTGTCTGGCTGCTGAGGCGCAGCCGGTGTCAGCCCTTCGGGGAACTGCCCGTGGATGCTTCGGGAATGGGGGCTGCCAACTCAGAACCCCCGTTCCCTGTGGCTGCAGCCAGCCAGGGGGCTCCAGGGTCGGGCGCGCCCGCGGGCCTGGGGGGCTTCTTGCCTGTGTGCAGGGCTTCTACGTACAAGGTGGCACTTCATCCCGGCCCAAGGGTGGTGGTAGGAACCCAGGAGGCGCTTGGGGACTCAGCAGGGCCCGCCCATGGGGCCAGGGGTCTGGCAGGCTCCGGGGGCAAATGGACTACGGAAGCCGAGAGGGGCCCGTCCGCGCCAAAACCCAAAACGCGCTGCGGCCTCCAGGGACAAAGGGGACACAAGTGGCTGTGTGGCTTGCAGTGCCCGACCAGAGGGAGGGAGGTTGTCTGGCTGCTGAGGCGCAGCCGGTGTCAGCCCTTCGGGGAACTGCCCGTGGATGCTTCGGGAATGGGGGCTGCCAACTCAGAACCCCCGTTCCCTGTGGCTGCAGCCAGCCAGGGGGCTCCAGGGTCGGGCGCGCCCGCGGGCCTGGGGGGCTTCTTGCCTGTGTGCAGGGCTTCTACGCACAAGGTGGCACCTCATCCCGGCCCAAGGGTGGTGGCAGGAACTCAGGAGGCGCTCGGGGACTCAGCAGGGCCCGCCTCTGGGGCCAGGGGTCTGGCAGGCTCCGGGGCAAATGGACTACGGAAGCTGAGAGGGGCCCGTCCGCGCCAAAACCCAAAACGCGCTGCGGCCTCCAGGGACACAGGGGACACAAGTGGCTGTGTGGCTTGCAGTGCCCGACCAGAGGGAGGGAGGTTGTCTGGCTGCTGAGGCGCAGCCGGTGTCAGCCCTTCGGGGAACTGCCCGTGGATGCTTCGGGAATGGGGGCTGCCAACTCAGAACCCCCGTTCCCTGTGGCTGCAGCCAGCCAGGGGGCTCCAGGGTCGGGCGCGCCCGCGGGCCTGGGGGGCTTCTTGCCTGTGTGCAGGGCTTCTACGCACAAGGTGGCACCTCATCCCGGCCCAAGGGTGGTGGCAGGAACTCAGGAGGCGCTCGGGGACTCAGCAGGGCCCGCCCCTGGGGCAAGGGGTCTGGCAGGCTCCGGGGCAAATGGACTACGGAAGCCGAGAGGGGCCCGTCCGCGCCAAAACCCAAAACACGCTGCGGCCTCCAGGGACACAGGGGACAAGTGGCTTTGTGGCTTGCAGTGCCCGACCAGAGGGAGGGAGGTTGTCTGGCTGCTGAGGCGCAGCCGGTGTCAGCCCTTCGGGGAACTGCCCGTGGATGCTTCGGGAATGGGGGCTGCCAACTCAGAACCCCCGTTCCCTGTGGCTGCAGCCAGCCAGGGGGCTCCAGGGTCGGGCGCGCCCGCGGGCCTGGGGGGCTTCTTGCCTGTGTGCAGGGCTTCTACGCACAAGGTGGCACCTCATCCCGGCCCAAGGGTGGTGGCAGGAACTCAGGAGGCGCTCGGGGACTCAGCAGGGCCTGCCCCTGGGGCCAGGGGTCTGGCAGGCTCCGGGGGCCAATGGACTACGGAAGCCGAGAGGGGCCCGTCCGCGCCAAAACCCAAAACGCGCTGCGGCCTCCAGGGACACAGGGGACACAAGTGGCTGTGTGGCTTGCAGTGCCCGACCAGAGGGAGGGAGGTTGTCTGGCTGCTGAGGCGCAGCCGGTGTCAGCCCTTCGGGGAACTGCCCGTGGATGCTTCGGGAATGGGGGCTGCCAACTCAGAACCCCCGTTCCCTGTGGCTGCAGCCAGCCAGGGGGCTCCAGGGTCGGGCGCGCCCGCGGGCCTGGGGGGCTTCTTGCCTGTGTGCAGGGCTTCTACGCACAAGGTGGCACTTCATCCCGGCCCAAGGGTGGTGGTAGGAACCCAGGAGGCGCTTGGGGACTCAGCAGGGCCCGCCCATGGGGCCAGGGGTCTGGCAGGCTCCGGGGGCAAATGGACTACGGAAGCCGAGAGGGGCCCGTCCGCGCCAAAACCCAAAACGTGCTGCGGCCTCCAGGGACAAAGGGGACACAAGTGGCTGTGTGGCTTGCAGTGCCCGACCAGAGGGAGGGAGGTTGTCTGGCTGCTGAGGCGCAGCCGGTGTCAGCCCTTCGGGGAACTGCCCGTGGATGCTTCGGGAATGGGGGCTGCCAACTCAGAACCCCCGTTCCCTGTGGCTGCAGCCAGCCAGGGGGCTCCAGGGTCGGGCGCGCCCGCGGGCCTGGGGGGCTTCTTGCCTGTGTGCAGGGCTTCTACGCACAAGGTGGCACCTCATCCCGGACCAAGGGTGGTGGCAGGAACTCAGGAGGCGCTCGGGGACTCAGCAGGGCCCGCCTCTGGGGCCAGGGGTCTGGCAGGCTCCGGGGGCCAATGGACTACGGAAGCCGAGAGGGGCCCGTCCGCGCCAAAACCCAAAACGCGCTGCGGCCTCCAGGGACACAGGGGACACAAGTGGCTGTGTGGCTTGCAGTGCCCGACCAGAGGGAGGGAGGTTGTCTGGCTGCTGAGGCGCAGCCGGTGTCAGCCCTTCGGGGAACTGCCCGTGGATGCTTCGGGAATGGGGGCTGCCAACTCAGAACCCCCGTTCCCTGTGGCTGCAGCCAGCCAGGGGGCTCCAGGGTCGGGCGCGCCCGCGGGCCTGGGGGGCTTCTTGCCTGTGTGCAGGGCTTCTACGCACAAGGTGGCACCTCATCCCGGCCCAAGGGTGGTGGCAGGAACCCAGGAGGCGCTCGGGGACTCAGCAGGGCCCGCCCCTGGGTCCAGGGGTCTGGCAGGCTCCGGGGGCAAATGGACTACGGAAGCCGAGAGGGGCCCCTCCGCGCCAAAACCCAAAACGCGCTGCGGCCTCCAGGGACACAGGGGACACAAGTGGCTGTGTGGCTTGCAGTGCCCGACCAGAGGGAGGGAGGTTGTCTGGCTGCAGAGGCAGAGCCGGTGTCAGCCCTTCGGGGAGCTGCCCGTGGATGCTTCGGGAATGGGGGCTGCCAACTCAGAACCCCCGTTCCCTGTGGCTGCAGCCAGCCAGGGGGCTCCAGGGTCGGGCGCGCCCGCGGGCCTGGGGGGCTTCTTGCCTGTGTGCAGGGCTTCTACGCACAAGGTGGCACTTCATCCCGGCCCAAGGGTGGTGGTAGGAACCCAGGAGGCGCTTGGGGACTCAGCAGGGCCCGCCCATGGGGCCAGGGGTCTGGCAGGCTCCGGGGGCAAATGGACTACGGAAGCTGAGAGGGGCCCGTCCGCGCCAAAACCCAAAACGCGCTGCGGCCTCCAGGGACAAAGGGGACACAAGTGGCTGTGTGGCTTGCAGTGCCCGACCAGAGGGAGGGAGGTTGTCTGGCTGCTGAGGCGCAGCCGGTGTCAGCCCTTCGGGGAACTGCCCGTGGATGCTTCGGGAATGGGGGCTGCCAACTCAGAACCCCCGTTCCCTGTGGCTGCAGCCAGCCAGGGGGCTCCAGGGTCGGGCGCGCCCGCGGGCCTAGGGGCTTCTTGCCTGTGTGCAGGGCTTCTACGCACAAGGTGGCACCACATCCCGGCCCAAGGGTGGTGGCAGGAACCCAGGAGGCGCTCGGGGACTCAGCAGGGCCCGCCCCTGGGGCCAGCGGTCTGGCAGGCTCCGGGGGCAAATGGACTACGGAAGCCGAGAGGGGCCCGTCCGCGCCAAAACCCAAAACGCGCTGCGGCCTCCAGGGACACAGGGGACACAAGTGGCTGTGTGGCTTGCAGTGCTCGACCAGAGGGAGGGAGGTTGTCTGGCTGCTGAGGCGCAGCCGGTGTCAGCCCTTCGGGGAACTGCCCGTGGATGCTTCGGGAATGGGGGCTGCCAACTCAGTACCCCCGTTCCCTGTGGCTGCAGCCAGCCAGGGGGCTCCAGGGTCGGGCGCGCCCGCGGGCCTTGGTGGCTTCTTGCCTGTGTGCAGGGCTTCTACGCACAAGGTGGCACCTCATCCCGGCCCAAGGGTGGTGGTAGGAACCCAGGAGGCGCTCGGGGAATCAGCAGGGCCCGCCCATGGGGCCAGGGGTCTGGCAGGCTCCGGGTGCAAATGGACTACGGAAACCAAGAGCGGCCCGTCCGCGCCAAAACCCAAAACGCGCTGCGGCCTCCAGGGACACAGGGGACACAAGTGGCTGTGTGGCTTGCAGTGCCCGACCAGAGGGAGGGAGGTTGTCCGGCTGCTGAGGCGCAGCCGGTGTCAGCCCTTCGGGGAACTGCCCGTGGATGCTTCGGGAATGGGGGCTGCCAACTCAGAACCCCCGTTCCCTGTGGCTGCAGCCAGCCAGGGGGCTCCAGGGTCGGGCGCGCCCGCGGGCCTAGGGGCTTCTTGCCTGTGTGCAGGGCTTCTACGCACAAGGTGGCACCACATCCCGGCACAAGGGTGGTGGCAGGAACTCAGGAGGCACTCGGGGACTCAGCAGGGCCCGCCCCTGGGGCAAGGGGTCTGGCAGGCTCCGGGGCAAATGGACTACGGAAGCCGAGAGGGGCCCATCCGCGCCAAAACCCAAAACGCGCTGCGGCCTCCAGGGACACAGGGGACAAGTGGCTGTGTGGCTTGCAGTGCCCGACCAGAGGGAGGGAGGTTGTCTGGCTGCTGAGGCGCAGCCGGTGTCAGCCCTTCGGGGAACTGCCCGTGGATGCTTCGGGAATGGGGGCTGCCAACTCAGAACCCCCGTTCCCTGTGGCTGCAGCCAGCCAGGGGGCTCCAGGGTCGGGCGCGCCCGCGGGCCTGGGGGGCTTCTTGCCTGTGTGCAGGGCTTCTACGCACAAGGTGGCACCTCATCCCGGCCCAAGGGTGGTGGCAGGAACTCAGGAGGCGCTCGGGGACTCAGCAGGGCCTGCCCCTGGGGCCAGGGGTCTGGCAGGCTCCGGGGGCCAATGGACTACGGAAGCCGAGAGCGGCCCGTCCGCGCCAAAACCCAAAACGCGCTGCGGCCTCCAGGGACACAGGGGACACAAGTGGCTGTGTGGCTTGCAGTGCCCGACCAGAGGGAGGGAGGTTGTCTGGCTGCTGAGGCGCAGCCGGTGTCAGCCCTTCGGGGAACTGCCCGTGGATGCTTCGGGAATGGGGGCTGCCAACTCAGAACCCCCGTTCCCTGTGGCTGCAGCCAGCCAGGGGGCTCCAGGGTCGGGCGCGCCCGCGGGCCTGGGGGGCTTCTTGCCTGTGTGCAGGGCTTCTACGTACAAGGTGGCACTTCATCCCGGCCCAAGGGTGGTGGTAGGAACCCAGGAGGCGCTTGGGGACTCAGCAGGGCCCGCCCATGGGGCCAGGGGTCTGGCAGGCTCCGGGGGCAAATGGACTACGGAAGCCGAGAGGGGCCCGTCCGCGCCAAAACCCAAAACGCGCTGCGGCCTCCAGGGACAAAGGGGACACAAGTGGCTGTGTGGCTTGCAGTGCCCGACCAGAGGGAGGGAGGTTGTCTGGCTGCTGAGGCGCAGCCGGTGTCAGCCCTTCGGGGAACTGCCCGTGGATGCTTCGGGAATGGGGGCTGCCAACTCAGAACCCCCGTTCCCTGTGGCTGCAGCCAGCCAGGGGGCTCCAGGGTCGGGCGCGCCCGCGGGCCTGGGGGGCTTCTTGCCTGTGTGCAGGGCTTCTACGCACAAGGTGGCACCTCATCCCGGCCCAAGGGTGGTGGCAGGAACTCAGGAGGCGCTCGGGGACTCAGCAGGGCCCGCCTCTGGGGCCAGGGGTCTGGCAGGCTCCGGGGCAAATGGACTACGGAAGCTGAGAGGGGCCCGTCCGCGCCAAAACCCAAAACGCGCTGCGGCCTCCAGGGACACAGGGGACACAAGTGGCTGTGTGGCTTGCAGTGCCCGACCAGAGGGAGGGAGGTTGTCTGGCTGCTGAGGCGCAGCCGGTGTCAGCCCTTCGGGGAACTGCCCGTGGATGCTTCGGGAATGGGGGCTGCCAACTCAGAACCCCCGTTCCCTGTGGCTGCAGCCAGCCAGGGGGCTCCAGGGTCGGGCGCGCCCGCGGGCCTGGGGGGCTTCTTGCCTGTGTGCAGGGCTTCTACGCACAAGGTGGCACCTCATCCCGGCCCAAGGGTGGTGGCAGGAACTCAGGAGGCGCTCGGGGACTCAGCAGGGCCCGCCCCTGGGGCAAGGGGTCTGGCAGGCTCCGGGGCAAATGGACTACGGAAGCCGAGAGGGGCCCGTCCGCGCCAAAACCCAAAACGCGCTGCGGCCTCCAGGGACACAGGGGACAAGTGGCTTTGTGGCTTGCAGTGCCCGACCAGAGGGAGGGAGGTTGTCTGGCTGCTGAGGCGCAGCCGGTGTCAGCCCTTCGGGGAACTGCCCGTGGATGCTTCGGGAATGGGGGCTGCCAACTCAGAACCCCCGTTCCCTGTGGCTGCAGCCAGCCAGGGGGCTCCAGGGTCGGGCGCGCCCGCGGGCCTGGGGGGCTTCTTGCCTGTGTGCAGGGCTTCTACGCACAAGGTGGCACCTCATCCCGGCCCAAGGGTGGTGGCAGGAACTCAGGAGGCGCTCGGGGACTCAGCAGGGCCCGCCTCTGGGGCCAGGGGTCTGGCAGGCTCCGGGGCAAATGGACTACGGAAGCCGAGAGGGGCCCGTCCGCGCCAAAACCCAAAACGCGCTGCGGCCTCCAGGGACACAGGGGACACAAGTGGCTGTGTGGCTTGCAGTGCCCGACCAGAGGGAGGGAGGTTGTCTGGCTGCTGAGGCGCAGCCGGTGTCAGCCCTTCGGGGAACTGCCCGTGGATGCTTCGGGAATGGGGGCTGCCAACTCAGAACCCCCGTTCCCTGTGGCTGCAGCCAGCCAGGGGGCTCCAGGGTCGGGCGCGCCCGCGGGCCTAGGGGCTTCTTGCCTGTGTGCAGGGCTTCTACGCACAAGGTGGCACCACATCCAGGCCCAAGGGTGGTGGCAGGAACTCAGGAGGCGCTCGGGGACTCAGCAGGTCCCGCCCCTGGGGCAAGGGGTCTGGCAGGCTCCGGGGCAAATGGACTACGGAAGCCGAGAGGGGCCCGTCCGCGCCAAAACCCAAAACGCGCTGCGGCCTCCAAGGACACAGGGGACACAAGTGGCTGTGTGGCTTGCAGTGCCCGACCAGAGGGAGGGAGGTTGTCTGGCTGCTGAGGCGCAGCCGGTGTCAGCCCTTCGGGGAACTGCCTGTGGATGCTTCGGGAATGGGGGCTGCCAACTCAGAACCCCCGTTCCCTGTGGCTGCAGCCAGCCAGGGGGCTCCAGGGTCGGGCGCGCCCGCGGGCCTGGGGGGCTTCTTGCCTGTGTGCAGGGCTTCTACGCACAAGGTGGCACCTCATCCCGGCCCAAGGGTGGTGGCAGGAACCCAGGTGGCGCTCAGGGACTCAGCAGGGCCTGCACCTGTGGCCAGCGGTCTGGCAGGCTCCGGGGGCAAATGGACTACGGAAGCCGAGAGGGGCCCGTCCGCGCCAAAACCCAAAACGCGCTGCGGCCTCCAGGGACACAGGGGACACAAGTGGCTGTGTGGCTTGCAGTGCCCGACCAGAGGGAGGGAGGTTGTCTGGCTGCTGAGGCGCAGCCGGTGTCAGCCCTTCGGGGAACTGCCCGTGGATGCTTCGGGAATGGGGGCTGCCAACTCAGAACCCCCATTCCCTGTGGCTGCAGCCAGCCAGGGGGCTCCAGGGTCGGGCGAGCCCGAGGGCCTGGGGGTCTTCTTGCCTGTGTGCAGGGCTTCTACGCACAAGGTGGCACCTCATCCCGGCCCAAGGGTGGTGGCAGGAACCCAGGAGGCGCTCGGGGACTCAGCAGGGCCCGCCCCTGGGGCCAGGGGTCTAGCAAGCTCCGGGGGCAAATGGACTACGGAAGCCGAGAGGGGCCCGTCCGCGCCAAAACCCAAAACGCGCTGCGGCCTCCAGGGACACAGGGGACACAAGTGGCTGTGTGGCTTGCAGTGCCCGACCAGAGGGAGGGAGGTTGTCTGGCTGCTGAGGCGCAGCCGGTGTCAGCCCTTCAGGGAACTGCCCGTGGATGCTTCGGGAATGGGGGCTGCCAACTCAGAACCCCCGTTCCCTGTGGCTGCAGCCAGCCAGGGGTCTCCAGGGTCGGGCGCGCCCGCGGGCCTAGTGGCTTCTTGCCTGTGTGCAGGGCTTCTACGCACAAGGTGGCACCACATCCCGGCCCAAGGGTGGTGGCAGGAACCCAGGAGGCGCTCGGGGACTCAGCAGGGCCCGCCCCTGGGGCCAGGGGTCTAGCAAGCTCCGGGGGCAAATGGACTACGGAAGCCGAGAGGGGCCCGTCCGCGCCAAAACCCAAAATGCGCTGCGGCCTCCAGGGACACAGGGGACACAAGTGGCTGTGTGGCTTGCAGTGCCCGACCAGAGGGAGGGAGGTTGTCTGGCTGCTGAGGCGCAGCCGGTGTCAGCCCTTCGGGGAACTGCCCGGGGATGCTTCGGGAATGGGGGCTGCCAACTCAGAACCCCCGTTCCCTGTGGCTGCAGCCAGCCAGGGGGCTCCAGGGTCGGGCGCGCCCGCGGGCCTGGGGGGCTTCTTGCCTGTGTGCAGGGCTTCTACGCACAAGGTGGCACCACATCCCGGCCCAAGGGTGGTGGCAGGAACTCAGGAGGCACTCAGGGACTCAGCAGGGCCCGCCCCTGGGGCAAGGGGTCTGGCAGGCTCCGGGGCAAATGGACTACGGAAGCCGAGAGGGGCCCGTCCGCGCCAAAACCCAAAACGCGCTGCGGCCTCCAGGGACACAGGGGACACAAGTGGCTGTGTGGCTTGCAGTGCCCGACCAGAGGGAGGGAGGTTGTCTGGCTGCTGAGGCGCAGCCGGTGTCAGCCCTTGGGGGAACTGCCCGTGGATGCTTCGGGAATGGGGGCTGCCAACTCAGTACCCCCGTTCCCTGTGGCTGAAGCCAGCCAGGGGGCTCCAGGGTCGGGCGCGCCCGCGGGCCTGGGGGGCTTCTTGCCTGTGTGCAGGGCTTCTACGCACAAGGTGGCACCTCATCCCGGCCCAAGGGTGGTGGCAGGAACTCAGGAGGCGCTCGGGGACTCAGCAGGGCCCGCCTCTGGGGCCAGGGGTCTGGCAGGCTCCGGGGCCAATGGACTACGGAAGCCGAGGGGGGCCCGTCCGCGCCAAAACCCAAAACGCGCTGCGGCCTCCAGGGACAAAGGGGACACAAGTGGCTGTGTGGCTTGCAGTGCCCGACCAGAGGGAGGGAGGTTGTCTGGCTGCTGAGGCGCAGCCGGTGTCAGCCCTTCGGGGAACTGCCCATGGATGCTTCGGGAATGGGGGCTGCCAACTCAGTACCCAAGTTCCCTGTGGCTGCAGCCAGCCAGGGGGCTCCAGGGTCGGGCGCGCCCGTGGGCCTGGGGGGCTTCTTGCCTGTGTGCAGGGCTTCTACGCACAAGGTGGCACCTCATCCCGGCCCAAGGGTGGTGGCAGGAACTCAGGAGGCGCTCGGGGACTCAGCAGGGCCCGCCTCTGGGGCCAGGGGTCTGGCAGGCTCCAGGGCAAATGGACTACGGAAGCCGAGAGGGGCCCGTCCGCGCCAAAACCCAAAACGCGCTGCGGCCTCCAGGGACAAAGGGGACACAAGTGGCTGTGTGGCTTGCAGTGCCCGACCAGAGGGAGGGAGGTTGTCTGGCTGCTGAGGCGCAGCCGGTGTCAGCCCTTCGGGGAACTGCCCATGGATGCTTCGGGAATGGGGGCTGCCAACTCAGAACCCCCGTTCCCTGTGGCTGCAGCCAGCCAGGGGGCTCCAGGGTCGGGCGCGCCCGCGGGCCTGGGGGGCTTCTTGCCTGTGTGCAGGGCTTCTACGCACAAGGTGGCACCTCATCCCGGCCCAAGGGTGGTGGCAGGAACTCAGGAGGCGCTCGGGGACTCAGCAGGGCCCGCCCCTGGGGCCAGGGGTCTGGCAGGCTCCAGGGCAAATGGACTACGGAAGCCGAGAGGGGCCCGTCCGCGCCAAAACCCAAAACGCGCTGCGGCCTCCAGGGACACAGGGGACACAAGTGGCTGTGTGGCTTGCAGTGCCCGACCAGAGGGAGGGAGGTTGTCTGGCTGCAAAGGCACAGCCGGTGTCAGCCCTTCGGGGAACTGCCCGTGGATGCTTCGGGAATGGGGGCTGCCAACTAAGAACCCCTGTTCCCTGTGGCTGCAGCCAGCCAGGGGGCTCCAGGGTCGGGCGCGCCCGCGGGCCTGGGGGGCTTCTTGCCTGTGTGCAGGGCTTCTACGCACAAGGTGGCACCACATCCCGGCCCAAGGGTGGTGGCAGGAACCCAGGAGGCGCTCGGGGACTCAGCAGGGCCCGCCCCTGGGGCCAGGGGTCTGGTAGGCTCCGGGGGCAAATGGACTACGGAAGCCGAGAGGGGCCCGTCCGCGCCAAAACCCAAAACGCGCTGCGGCCTCCAGGGACACAGGGGACACAAGTGGCTGTGTGGCTTGCAGTGCCCGACCAGAGGGAGGGAGGTTGTCTGGCTGCTGAGGCGCAGCCGGTGTCAGCCCTTAGGGGAACTGCCCGTGGATGCTTCGGGAATGGGGGCTGCCAACTCAGAACCCCCGTTCCCTGTGGCTGCAGCCAGCCAGGGGGCTCCAGGGTCGGGTGCGCCGCGGGCCTGGGGGGCTTCTTGCCTGTGTGCAGGGCTTCTACGCACAAGGTGGCACCTCATCCCGGCCCAAGGGTGGTGGCAGGAACCCAGGTGGCGCTCAGGGACTCAGCAGGGCCTGCCCCTGGGGCCAGCGGTCTGGCAGGCTCCGGGGGCAAATGGACTACGGAAGCCGAGAGGGGCCCGTCCGCGCCAAAACCCAAAACGCGCTGCGGCCTCCAGGGACACAGGGGACACAAGTGGCTGTGTGGCTTGCAGTGCCCGACCAGAGGGAGGGAGGTTGTCTGGCTGCTGAGGCGCAGCCGGTGTCAGCCCTTCGGGGAACTGCCCGTGGATGCTTCGGGAATGGGGGCTGCCAACTCAGAACCCCCATTCCCTGTGGCTGCAGCCAGCCAGGGGGCTCCAGGGTCGGGTGAGCCCGAGGGCCTGGGGGTCTTCTTGCCTGTGTGCAGGGCTTCTACGCACAAGGTGGCACCTCATCCCGGCCCAAGGGTGGTGGCAGGAACCCAGGAGGCGCTCGGGGACTCAGCAGGGCCCGCCCCTGGGGCCAGGGGTCTAGCAAGCTCCGGCGGCAAATGGACTACGGAAGCCGAGAGGGACCCGTCCGCGCCAAAACCCAAAATGCGCTGCGGCCTCCAGGGACACAGGGGACACAAGTGGCTGTGTGGCTTGCAGTGCCCGACCAGAGGGAGGGAGGTTGTCTGGCTGCTGAGGCGCAGCCGGTGTCAGCCCTTCAGGGAACTGCCCGTGGATGCTTCGGGAATGGGGGCTGCCAACTCAGAACCCCCGTTCCCTGTGGCTGCAGCCAGCCAGGGGGCTCCAGGGTCGGGCGCGCCCGCGGGCCTAGGGGCTTCTTGCCTGTGTGCAGGGCTTCTACGCACAAGGTGGCACCACATCCCGGCCCAAGGGTGGTGGCAGGAACTCAGGAGGCACTCAGGGACTCAGCAGGGCCCGCCCCTGGGGCAAGGGGTCTGGCAGGCTCCGGGGCAAATGGACTACGGAAGCCGAGAGGGGCCCGTCCGCGCCAAAACCCAAAACGCGCTGCGGCCTCCAGGGACACAGGGGACACAAGTGGCTGTGTGGCTTGCAGTGCCCGACCAGAGGGAGGGAGGTTGTCTGGCTGCTGAGGCGCAGCCGGTGTCAGCCCTTCGGGGAACTGCCCGTGGATGCTTCGGGAATGGGGGCTGCCAACTCAGAACCCCCGTTCCCTGTGGCTGCAGCCAGCCAGGGGGCTCCAGGGTCGGGCGCGCCCGCGGGCCTGGGGGGCTTCTTGCCTGTGTGCAGGGCTTCTACGCACAAGGTGGCACCACATCCCGGCCCAAGGGTGGTGGCAGGAACTCAGGAGGCACTCAGGGACTCAGCAGGGCCCGCCCCTGGGGCAAGGGGTCTGGCAGGCTCCGGGGCAAATGGACTACGGAAGCCGAGAGGGGCCAGTCCGCGCCAAAACCCAAAACGCGCTGCGGCCTCCAGGGACACAGGGGACACAAGTGGCTGTGTGGCTTGCAGTGCCCGACCAGAGGGAGGGAGGTTGTCTGGCTGCTGAGGCGCAGCCGGTGTCAGCCCTTCGGGGAACTGCCCGTGGATGCTTCGGGAATGGGGGCTGCCAACTCAGAACCCCCGTTCCCTGTGGCTGCAGCCAGCCAGGGGGCTCCAGGGTCGGGCGCGCCCGCGGGCCTGGGGGGCTTCTTGCCTGTGTGCAGGGCTTCTACGCACAAGGTGGCACCTCATCCCGGCCCAAGGGTGGTGGCAGGAACCCAGGAGGCGCTCGGGGACTCAGCAGGGCCCGCCCCTGGGGCCAGGGGTCTGGCAAAGCTCCGGGGGCAAATGGACTACGGAAGCCGAGAGGGGCCCGTCCGCGCCAAAACCCAAAACGCGCTGCGGCCTCCAGGGACACAGGGGACACAAGTGGCTGTGTGGCTTGCAGTGCCCGACCAGAGGGAGGGAGGTTGTCTGGCTGCTGAGGCGCAGCCGGTGTCAGCCCTTCGGGGAACTGCCCGTGGATGCTTCGGGAATGGGGGCTGCCAACTCAGAACCCCCGTTCCCTGTGGCTGCAGCCAGCCAGGGGGCTCCAGGGTCGGGCGCGCCCGCGGGCCTGGGGGGCTTCTTGCCTGTGTGCAGGGCTTCTACGCACAAGGTGGCACCACATCCCGGCCCAAGGGTGGTGGCAGGAACCCAGGAGGCACTCAGGGACTCAGCAGGGCCCGCCCCTGGGGCAAGGGGTCTGGCAGGCTCCGGGGCAAATGGACTACGGAAGCCGAGAGGGGCCCGTCCGCGCCAAAACCCAAAACGCGCTGCGGCCTCCAGGGACACAGGGGACACAAGTGGCTGTGTGGCTTGCAGTGCCCGACCAGAGGGAGGGAGGTTGTCTGGCTGCTGAGGCGCAGCCGGTGTCAGCCCTTAGGGGAACTGCCCGTGGATGCTTCGGGAATGGGGGCTGCCAACTCAGAACCCCCGTTCCCTGTGGCTGCAGCCAGCCAGGGGGCTCCAGGGTCGGGTGCGCCGCGGGCCTGGGGGGCTTCTTGCCTGTGTGCAGGGCTTCTACGCACAAGGTGGCACCTCATCCCGGCCCAAGGGTGGTGGCAGGAACCCAGGTGGCGCTCAGGGACTCAGCAGGGCCTGCCCCTGGGGCCAGCGGTCTGGCAGGCTCCGGGGGCAAATGGACTACGGAAGCCGAGAGGGGCCCGTCCGCGCCAAAACCCAAAACGCGCTGCGGCCTCCAGGGACACAGGGGACACAAGTGGCTGTGTGGCTTGCAGTGCCCGACCAGAGGGAGGGAGGTTGTCTGGCTGCTGAGGCGCAGCCGGTGTCAGCCCTTCGGGGAACTGCCCGTGGATGCTTCGGGAATGGGGGCTGCCAACTCAGAACCCCCATTCCCTGTGGCTGCAGCCAGCCAGGGGGCTCCAGGGTCGGGCGAGCCCGAGGGCCTGGGGGTCTTCTTGCCTGTGTGCAGGGCTTCTACGCACAAGGTGGCACCTCATCCCGGCCCAAGGGTGGTGGCAGGAACCCAGGAGGCGCTCGGGGACTCAGCAGGGCCCGCCCCTGGGGCCAGGGGTCTAGCAAGCTCCGGGGGCAAATGGACTACGGAAGCCGAGAGGGGCCCGTCCGCGCCAAAACCCAAAATGCGCTGCGGCCTCCAGGGACACAGGGGACACAAGTGGCTGTGTGGCTTGCAGTGCCCGACCAGAGGGAGGGAGGTTGTCTGGCTGCTGAGGCGCAGCCGGTGTCAGCCCTTCGGGGAACTGCCCGTGGATGCTTCGGGAATGGGGGCTGCCAACTCAGAACCCCCGTTCCCTGTGGCTGCAGCCAGCCAGGGGGCTCCAGGGTCGGGTGCGCCGCGGGCCTGGGGGGCTTCTTGCCTGTGTGCAGGGCTTCTACGCACAAGGTGGCACCTCATCCCGGCCCAAGGGTGGTGGCAGGAACCCAGGAGGCGCTCGGGGACTCAGCAGGGCCCGCCCCTGGGGCCAGGGGTCTGGCAGGCTCCAGGGCAAATGGACTACGGAAGCCGAGAGGGGCCCGTCCGCGCCAAAACCCAAAACGCGCTGCGGCCTCCAGGGACACAGGGGACACAAGTGGCTGTGTGGCTTGCAGTGCCCGACCAGAGGGAGGGAGGTTGTCTGGCTGCAAAGGCACAGCCGGTGTCAGCCCTTCGGGGAACTGCCCGTGGATGCTTCGGGAATGGGGGCTGCCAACTCAGAACCCCTGTTCCCTGTGGCTGCAGCCAGCCAGGGGGCTCCAGGGTCGGGCGCGCCCGCGGGCCTGGGGGGCTTCTTGCCTGTGTGCAGGGCTTCTACGCACAAGGTGGCACCACATCCCGGCCCAAGGGTGGTGGCAGGAACCCAGGAGGCGCTCGGGGACTCAGCAGGGCCCGCCCCTGGGGCCAGGGGTCTGGTAGGCTCCGGGGGCAAATGGACTACGGAAGCCGAGAGGGGCCCGTCCGCGCCAAAACCCAAAACGCGCTGCGGCCTCCAGGGACACAGGGGACACAAGTGGCTGTGTGGCTTGCAGTGCCCGACCAGAGGGAGGGAGGTTGTCTGGCTGCTGAGGCGCAGCCGGTGTCAGCCCTTAGGGGAACTGCCCGTGGATGCTTCGGGAATGGGGGCTGCCAACTCAGAACCCCCGTTCCCTGTGGCTGCAGCCAGCCAGGGGGCTCCAGGGTCGGGTGCGCCGCGGGCCTGGGGGGCTTCTTGCCTGTGTGCAGGGCTTCTACGCACAAGGTGGCACCTCATCCCGGCCCAAGGGTGGTGGCAGGAACCCAGGTGGCGCTCAGGGACTCAGCAGGGCCTGCCCCTGGGGCCAGCGGTCTGGCAGGCTCCGGGGGCAAATGGACTACGGAAGCCGAGAGGGGCCCGTCCGCGCCAAAACCCAAAACGCGCTGCGGCCTCCAGGGACACAGGGGACACAAGTGGCTGTGTGGCTTGCAGTGCCCGACCAGAGGGAGGGAGGTTGTCTGGCTGCTGAGGCGCAGCCGGTGTCAGCCCTTCGGGGAACTGCCCGTGGATGCTTCGGGAATGGGGGCTGCCAACTCAGAACCCCCACTCCCTGTGGCTGCAGCCAGCCAGGGGGCTCCAGGGTCGGGCGAGCCCGAGGGCCTGGGGGTCTTCTTGCCTGTGTGCAGGGCTTCTACGCACAAGGTGGCACCTCAACCCGGCCCAAGGGTGGTGGCAGGAACCCAGGAGGCGCTCGGGGACTCGGCAGGGCCCGCCCCTGGGGCCAGGGGTCTAGCAAGCTCCGGCGGCAAATGGACTACGGAAGCCGAGAGGGACCCGTCCGCGCCAAAACCCAAAATGCGCTGCGGCCTCCAGGGACACAGGGGACACAAGTGGCTGTGTGGCTTGCAGTGCCCGACCAGAGGGAGGGAGGTTGTCTGGCTGCAGAGGCGCAGCCGGTGTCAGCCCTTAAGGGAACTGCCCGTGGATGCTTCGGGAATGGGGGCTGCCAACTAAGAACCCCTGTTCCCTGTGGCTGCAGCCAGCCAGGGGGCTCCAGTGTCGGGCGCGCCCGCGGGCCTGGGGGGCTTCTTGCCTGTGTGCAGGGCTTCTACGCACAAGGTGGCACCTCATCCCGGCCCAAGGGTGGTGGCAGGAACCCAGGAGGCGCTCGGGGACTCAGCAGGGCCCGCCCCTGGGGCCAGGGGTCTGGTAGGCTCCGGGGGCAAATGGACTACGGAAACCGAGAGGGGCCCGTCCGCGCCAAAACCCAAAACGCGCTGCGGCCTCCAGGGACACAGGGGACACAAGTGGCTGTGTGGCTTGCAGTGCCCGACCAGAGGGAGGGAGGCTGTCTGGCTGCTGAGGCGCAGCCGGTGTCAGCCCTTCGGGGAACTGCCCGTGGATGCTTCGGGAATGGGGGCTGCCAACTCAGAACCCCCATTCCCTGTGGCTGCAGCCAGCCAGGGGGCTCCAGGGTCGGGCGAGCCCGAGGGCCTGGGGGTCTTCTTGCCTGTGTGCAGGGCTTCTACGCACAAGGTGGCACCTCATCCCGGCCCAAGGGTGGTGGCAGGAACCCAGGAGGCGCTCGGGGACTCAGCAGGGCCCGCCCCTGGGGCCAGGGGTCTAGCAAGCTCCGGGGGCAAATGGACTACGGAAGCCGAGAGGGGCCCGTCCGCGCCAAAACCCAAAATGCGCTGCGGCCTCCAGGGACACAGGGGACACAAGTGGCTGTGTGGCTTGCAGTGCCCGACCAGAGGGAGGGAGGTTGTCTGGCTGCTGAGGCGCAGCCGGTGTCAGCCCTTCAGGGAACTGCCCGTGGATGCTTCGGGAATGGGGGCTGCCAACTCAGAACCCCCGTTCCCTGTGGCTGCAGCCAGCCAGGGGGCTCCAGGGTCGGGCGCGCCCGCGGGCCTAGTGGCTTCTTGCCTGTGTGCAGGGCTTCTACGCACAAGGTGGCACCACATCCCGGCCCAAGGGTGGTGGCAGGAACCCAGGTGGCGCTCAGGGACTCAGCAGGGCCTGCCCCTGGGGCCAGCGGTCTGGCAGGCTCCGGGGGCAAATGGACTACGGAAGCCGAGAGGGGCCCGTCCGCGCCAAAACCCAAAACGCGCTGCGGCCTCCAGGGACACAGGGGACACAAGTGGCTGTGTGGCTTGCAGTGCCCGACCAGAGGGAGGGAGGTTGTCTGGCTGCTGAGGCGCAGCCGGTGTCAGCCCTTCGGGGAACTGCCCGTGGATGCTTCGGGAATGGGGGCTGCCAACTCAGAACCCCCATTCCCTGTGGCTGCAGGCAGCCAGGGGGCTCCAGGGTCGGGCGAGCCCGAGGGCCTGGGGGTCTTCTTGCCTGTGTGCAGGGCTTCTACGCACAAGGTGGCACCTCATCCCGGCCCAAGGGTGGTGGCAGGAACCCAGGAGGCGCTCGGGGACTCAGCAGGGCCCGCCCCTGGGGCCAGGGGTCTAGCAAGCTCCGGGGGCAAATGGACTACGGAAGCCGAGAGGGGCCCGTCCGCGCCAAAACCCAAAATGCGCTGCGGCCTCCAGGGACACAGGGGACACAAGTGGCTGTGTGGCTTGCAGTGCCCGACCAGAGGGAGGGAGGTTGTCTGGCTGCTGAGGCGCAGCCGGTGTCAGCCCTTCAGGGAACTGCCCATGGATGCTTCGGGAATGGGGGCTGCCAACTCAGAACCCCCGTTCCCTGTGGCTGCAGCCAGCCAGGGGGCTCCAGGGTCGGGCGCGCCCGCGGGCCTAGTGGCTTCTTGCCTGTGTGCAGGGATTCTACGCACAAGGTGGCACCACATCCCGGCCCAAGGGTGGTGGCAGGAACTCAGGAGGCACTCAGGGACTCAGCAGGGCCCGCCCCTGGGGCAAGGGGTCTGGCAGGCTCCGGGGCAAATGGACTACGGAAGCCGAGAGGGGCCCGTCCGCGCCAAAACCCAAAACGCGCTGCGGCCTCCAGGGACACAGGGGACACAAGTGGCTGTGTGGCTTGCAGTGCCCGACCAGAGGGAGGGAGGTTGTCTGGCTGCTGAGGCGCAGCCGGTGTCAGCCCTTCGGGGAACTGCCCGTGGATGCTTCGGGAATGGGGGCTGCCAACTCAGTACCCCCGTTCCCTGTGGCTGCAGCCAGCCAGGGGGCTCCAGGGTCGGGCGCGCCCGCGGGCCTAGGGGCTTCTTGCCTGTGTGCAGGGCTTCTACGCACAAGGTGGCACCACATCCCGGCCCAAGGGTGGTGGCAGGAACTCAGGAGGCACTCGGGGACTCAGCAGGGCCCGCCCCTGGGGCAAGGGGTCTGGCAGGCTCCGGGGCAAATGGACTACGGAAGCCGAGAGGGGCCCGTCCGCGCCAAAACCCAAAACGCGCTGCGGCCTCCAGGGACACAGGGGACACAAGTGGCTGTGTGGCTTGCAGTGCCCGACCAGAGGGAGGGAGGTTGTCTGGCTGCTGAGGCGCAGCCGGTGTCAGCCCTTCGGGGAACTGCCCGTGGATGCTTCGGGAATGGGGCTGCCAACTCAGAACCCCCGTTCCCTGTGGCTGCAGCCAGCCAGGGGGCTCCAGGGTCGGGCGCGCCCGCGGGCCTGGGGGGCTTCTTGCCTGTGTGCAGGGCTTCTACGCACAAGGTGGCACCACATCCCGGCCCAAGGGTGGTGGCAGGAACTCAGGAGGCACTCAGGGACTCAGCAGGGCCCGCCCCTGGGGCAAGGGGTCTGGCAGGCTCCGGGGCAAATGGACTACGGAAGCCGAGAGGGGCCCGTCCGCGCCAAAACCCAAAACGCGCTGCGGCCTCCAGGGACACAGGGGACACAAGTGGCTGTGTGGCTTGCAGTGCCCGACCAGAGGGAGGGAGGTTGTCTGGCTGCTGAGGCGCAGCCGGTGTCAGCCCTTCGGGGAACTGCCCGTGGATGCTTCGGGAATGGGGGCTGCCAACTCAGTACCCCCGTTCCCTGTGGCTGCAGCCAGCCAGGGGGCTCCAGGGTCGGGCGCGCCCGCGGGCCTGGGGGGCTTCTTGCCTGTGTGCAGGGCTTCTACGCACAAGGTGGCACCACATCCCGGCCCAAGGGTGGTGGCAGGAACTCAGGAGGCACTCAGGGACTCAGCAGGGCCCGCCCCTGGGGCAAGGGGTCTGGCAGGCTCCGGGGCAAATGGACTACGGAAGCCGAGAGGGGCCCGTCCGCGCCAAAACCCAAAACGCGCTGCGGCCTCCAGGGACACAGGGGACACAAGTGGCTGTGTGGCTTGCAGTGCCCGACCAGAGGGAGGGAGGTTGTCTGGCTGCTGAGGCGCAGCCGCTGTCAGCCCTTCGGGGAACTGCCCGTGGATGCTTCGGGAATGGGGGCTGCCAACTCAGTACCCCGTTCCCTGTGGCTGCAGCCAGCCAGGGGGCTCCAGGGTCGGGCGCGCCCGCGGGCCTGGGGGGCTTCTTGCCTGTGTGCAGGGCTTCTACGCACAAGGTGGCACCTCATCCCGGCCCAAGGGTGGTGGCAGGAACTCAGGAGGCGCTCGGGGACTCAGCAGGGCCCGCCCCTGGGGCCAGGGGTCTGGCAGGCTCCGGGGCAAATGGACTACGGAAGCCGAGAGGGGCCCGTCCGCGCCAAAACCCAAAACGCGCTGCGGCCTCCAGGGACAAAGGGGACACAAGTGGCTGTGTGGCTTGCAGTGCCCGACCAGAGGGAGGGAGGTTGTCTGGCTGCTGAGGCGCAGCCGGTGTCAGCCCTTCGGGGAACTGCCCATGGATGCTTCGGGAATGGGGGCTGCCAACTCAGTACCCCCGTTCCCTGTGGCTGCAGCCAGCCAGGGGGCTCCAGGGTCGGGCGCGCCCGCGGGCCTGGGGGGCTTCTTGCCTGTGTGCAGGGCTTCTACGCACAAGGTGGCACCTCATCCCGGCCCAAGGGTGGTGGCAGGAACTCAGGAGGCGCTCGGGGACTCAGCAGGGCCCGCCTCTGGGGCCAGGGGTCTGGCAGGCTCCGGGGCAAATGGACTACGGAAGCCGAGAGGGGCCCGTCCGCGCCAAAACCCAAAACGCGCTGCGGCCTCCAGGGACACAGGGGACACAAGTGGCTGTGTGGCTTGCAGTGCCCGACCAGAGGGAGGGAGGTTGTCTGGCTGCTGAGGCGCAGCCGGTGTCAGCCCTTCGGGGAACTGCCCGTGGATGCTTCGGGAATGGGGGCTGCCAACTCAGTACCCCCGTTCCCTGTGGCTGCAGCCAGCCAGGGGGCTCCAGGGTCGGGCGCGCCCGCGGGCCTGGGGGGCTTCTTGCCTGTGTGCAGGGCTTCTACGCACAAGGTGGCACCACATCCCGGCCCAAGGGTGGTGGCAGGAACTCAGGAGGCACTCAGGGACTCAGCAGGGCCCGCCCCTGGGGCAAGGGGTCTGGCAGGCTCCGGGGCAAATGGACTACGGAAGCCGAGAGGGGCCCGTCCGCGCCAAAACCCAAAACGCGCTGCGGCCTCCAGGGACACAGGGGACACAAGTGGCTGTGTGGCTTGCAGTGCCCGACCAGAGGGAGGGAGGTTGTCTGGCTGCTGAGGCGCAGCCGGTGTCAGCCCTTCGGGGAACTGCCTGTGGATGCTTCGGGAATGGGGGCTGCCAACTCAGTACCCCCGTTCCCTGTGGCTGCAGCCAGCCAGGGGGCTCCAGGGTCGGGCGCGCCCGCGGGCCTGGGGGGCTTCTTGCCTGTGTGCAGGGCTTCTACGCACAAGGTGGCACCTCATCCCGGCCCAAGGGTGGTGGCAGGAACTCAGGAGGCGCTCGGGGACTCAGCAGGGCCCGCCTCTGGGCCAGGGGTCTGGCAGGCTCCGGGGCAAATGGACTACGGAAGCCGAGAGGGGCCCGTCCGCGCCAAAACCCAAAACGCGCTGCGGCCTCCAGGGACAAAGGGGACACAAGTGGCTGTGTGGCTTGCAGTGCCCGACCAGAGGGAGGGAGGTTGTCTGGCTGCTGAGGCGCAGCCGGTGTCAGCCCTTCGGGAACTGCCCATGGATGCTTCGGAATGGGGGCTGCCAACTCAGTACCCCCGTTCCCTGTGGCTGCAGCCAGCCAGGGGGCTCCAGGGTCGGGCGCGCCCGCGGGCCTGGGGGGCTTCTTGCCTGTGTGCAGGGCTTCTACGCACAAGGTGGCACCTCATCCCGGCCCAAGGGTGGTGGCAGGAACTCAGGAGGCGCTCGGGGACTCAGCAGGGCCCGCCTCTGGGGCCAGGGGTCTGGCAGGCTCCGGGGCAAATGGACTACGGAAGCCGAGAGGGGCCCGTCCGCGCCAAAACCCAAAACGCGCTGCGGCCTCCAGGGACAAAGGGGACACAAGTGGCTGTGTGGCTTGCAGTGCCCGACCAGAGGGAGGGAGGTTGTCTGGCTGCTGAGGCGCAGCCGGTGTCAGCCCTTTCGGGGAACTGCCCATGGATGCTTCGGAAATGGGGGCTGCCAACTCAGAACCCCCGTTCCCTGTGGCTGCAGCCAGCCAGGGGGCTCCAGGGTCGGGCGCGCCCGCGGGCCTGGGGGGCTTCTTGCCTGTGTGCAGGGCTTCTACGCACAAGGTGGCACCTCATCCCGGCCCAAGGGTGGTGGCAGGAACCCAGGAGGCGCTCGGGGACTCAGCAGGGCCCGCCCCTGGGGCCAGGGGTCTGGCAGGCTCCGGGGCAAATGGACTACGGAAGCCGAGAGGGGCCCGTCCGCGCCAAAACCCAAAACGCGCTGCAGCCTCCAGGGACACAGGGGACACAAGTGGCTGTGTGGCTTGCAGTGCCCGACCAGAGGGAGGGAGGTTGTCTGGCTGCAGAGGCACAGCCGGTGTCAGCCCTTAAGGGAACTGCCCGTGGATGCTTCGGGAATGGGGGCTGCCAACTAAGAACCCCTGTTCCCTGTGGCTGCAGCCAGCCAGGGGGCTCCAGGGTCGGGCGCGCCCGCGGGCCTGGGGGGCTTCTTGCCTGTGTGCAGGGCTTCTACGCACAAGGTGGCACCTCATCCCGGCCCAAGGGTGGTGGCAGGAACCCAGGAGGCGCTCGGGGACTCAGCAGGGCCCGCCCCTGGGGCCAGGGGTCTGGTAGGCTCCGGGGGCAAATGGACTACGGAAACCGAGAGGGGCCCGTCCGCGCCAAAACCCAAAACGCGCTGCGGCCTCCAGGGACACAGGGGACACAAGTGGCTGTGTGGCTTGCAGTGCCCGACCAGAGGGAGGGAGGCTGTCTGGCTGCTGAGGCGCAGCCGGTGTCAGCCCTTCGGGGAACTGCCCGTGGATGCTTCGGGAATGGGGGCTGCCAACTCAGAACCCCCGTTCCCTGTGGCTGCAGCCAGCCAGGGGGCTCCAGGGTCGGGCGCGCCCGCGGGCCTAGGGGCTTCTTGCCTGTGTGCAGGGCTTCTACGCACAAGGTGGCACCACATCCCGGCCCAAGGGTGGTGGCAGGAACTCAGGAGGCACTCGGGGACTCAGCAGGGCCCGCCCCTGGGGCAAGGGGTCTGGCAGGCTCCGGGGCAAATGGACTACGGAAGCCGAGAGGGGCCTGTCCGCGCCAAAACCCAAAACGCGCTGCGGCCTCCAGGGACACAGGGGACACAAGTGGCTGTGTGGCTTGCAGTGCCCGACCAGAGGGAGGGAGGTTGTCTGGCTGCTGAGGCGCAGCCGGTGTCAGCCCTTCGGGGAACTGCCCGTGGATGCTTCGGGAATGGGGGCTGCCAACTAGTACCCCCGTTCCCTGTGGCTGCAGCCAGCCAGGGGGCTCCAGGGTCGGGCGCGCCCGCGGGCCTGGGGGCTTCGTGCCTGTGTGCAGGGCTTCTACGCACAAGGTGGCACCACATCCCGGCCCAAGGGTGGTGGCAGGAACTCAGGAGGCACTCGGGGACTCAGCAGGGCCCGCCCCTGGGGCAAGGGGTCTGGCAGGCTCCGGGGCAAATGGACTACGGAAGCCGAGAGGGGCCCGTCCGCGCCAAAACCCAAAACGCGCTGCGGCCTCCAGGGACACAGGGGACACAAGTGGCTGTGTGGCTTGTAGTGCCCGACCAGAGGGAGGGAGGTTGTCTGGCTGCTGAGGCGCAGCGGTGTCAGCCCTTCGGGGAACTGCCCGTGGATGCTTCGGGAATGGGGGCTGCCAACTCAGAACCCCCGTTCCCTGTGGCTGCAGCCAGCCAGGGGGCTCCAGGGTCGGGCGCGCCCGCGGGCCTGGGGGGCTTCTTGCCTGTGTGCAGGGCTTCTACGCACAAGGTGGCACCACATCCCGGCCCAAGGGTGGTGGCAGGAACTCAGGAGGCACTCAGGGACTCAGCAGGGCCCGCCCCTGGGGCCAGGGGTCTGGCAGGCTCCGGGGCAAATGGACTACGGAAGCCGAGAGGGGCCCGTCCGCGCCAAAACCCAAAACGCGCTGCGGCCTCCAGGGACACAGGGGACACAAGTGGCTGTGTGGCTTGCAGTGCCCGACCAGAGGGAGGGAGGTTGTCTGGCTGCTGAGGCGCAGCCGGTGTCAGCCCTTCGGGGAACTGCCCGTGGATGCTTCGGGAATGGGGGCTGCCAACTCAGTACCCCCGTTCCCTGTGGCTGCAGCCAGCCAGGGGGCTCCAGGGTCGGGCGCGCCCGCGGGCCTGGGGGGCTTCTTGCCTGTGTGCAGGGCTTCTACGCACAAGGTGGCACCTCATCCCGGCCCAAGGGTGGTGGCAGGAACTCAGGAGGCGCTCGGGGACTCAGCAGGGCCCGCCCCTGGGGCCAGGGGTCTGGCAGGCTCCAGGGCAAATGGACTACGGAAGCCGAGAGGGGCCCGTCCGCGCCAAAACCCAAAACGCGCTGCGGCCTCCAGGGACAAAGGGGACACAAGTGGCTGTGTGGCTTGCAGTGCCCGACCAGAGGGAGGGAGGTTGTCTGGCTGCTGAGGCGCAGCCGGTGTCAGCCCTTCGGGGAACTGCCCATGGATGCTTCGGGAATGGGGGCTGCCAACTCAGTACCCCCGTTCCCTGTGGCTGCAGCCAGCCAGGGGGCTCCAGGGTCGGGCGCGCCCGCGGGCCTGGGGGGCTTCTTGCCTGTGTGCAGGGCTTCTACGCACAAGGTGGCACCTCATCCCGGCCCAAGGGTGGTGGCAGGAACTCAGGAGGCGCTCGGGGACTCAGCAGGGCCCGCCTCTGGGGCCAGGGGTCTGGCAGGCTCCGGGGCAAATGGACTACGGAAGCCGAGAGGGGCCCGTCCGCGCCAAAACCCAAAACGCGCTGCGGCCTCCAGGGACACAGGGACACAAGTGGCTGTGTGGCTTGCAGTGCCCGACCAGAGGGAGGGAGGTTGTCTGGCTGCTGAGGCGCAGCCGGTGTCAGCCCTTCGGGGAACTGCCCGTGGATGCTTCGGGAATGGGGGCTGCCAACTCAGTACCCCCGTTCCCTGTGGCTGCAGCCAGCCAGGGGGCTCCAGGGTCGGGCGCGCCCGCGGGCCTGGGGGGCTTCTTGCCTGTGTGCAGGGCTTCTACGCACAAGGTGGCACCACATCCCGGCCCAAGGGTGGTGGCAGGAACTCAGGAGGCACTCAGGGACTCAGCAGGGCCCGCCCCTGGGGCAAGGGGTCTGGCAGGCTCCGGGGCAAATGGACTACGGAAGCCGAGAGGGGCCCGTCCGCGCCAAAACCCAAAACGCGCTGCGGCCTCCAGGGACACAGGGGACACAAGTGGCTGTGTGGCTTGCAGTGCCCGACCAGAGGGAGGGAGGTTGTCTGGCTGCTGAGGCGCAGCCGGTGTCAGCCCTTCGGGGAACTGCCCGTGGATGCTTCGGGAATGGGGGCTGCCAACTCAGTACCCCCGTTCCCTGTGGCTGCAGCCAGCCAGGGGGCTCCAGGGTCGGGCGCGCCCGCGGGCCTGGGGGCTTCTTGCCTGTGTGCAGGGCTTCTACGCACAAGGTGGCACCTCATCCCGGCCCAAGGGTGGTGGCAGGAACTCAGGAGGCGCTCGGGGACTCAGCAGGGCCCGCCTCTGGGGCCAGGGGTCTGGCAGGCTCCGGGGCAAATGGACTACGGAAGCCGAGAGGGGCCCGTCCGCGCCAAAACCCAAAACGCGCTGCGGCCTCCAGGGACAAAGGGGACACAAGTGGCTGTGTGGCTTGCAGTGCCCGACCAGAGGGAGGGAGGTTGTCTGGCTGCTGAGGCGCAGCCGGTGTCAGCCCTTCGGGGAACTGCCATGGATGCTTCGGGAATGGGGGCTGCCAACTCAGTACCCCCGTTCCCTGTGGCTGCAGCCAGCCAGGGGGCTCCAGGGTCGGGCGCGCCCGCGGGCCTGGGGGGCTTCTTGCCACACATAGAGATACAGAATACGCACAAGGTGGCACCTCATCCCGGCCCAAGGGTGGTGGCAGGAACCCAGGAGGCGCTCGGGGACTCAGCAGGGCCCGCCCCTGGGGCCAGGGGTCTGGCAGGCTCCGGGGCAAATGGACTACGGAAGCCGAGAGGGGCCCGTCCGCGCCAAAACCCAAAACGCGCTGCAGCCTCCAGGGACACAGGGGACACAAGTGGCTGTGTGGCTTGCAGTGCCCGACCAGAGGGAGGGAGGTTGTCTGGCTGCAGAGGCACAGCCGGTGTCAGCCCTTAAGGGAACTGCCCGTGGATGCTTCGGGAATGGGGGCTGCCAACTAAGAACCCCTGTTCCCTGTGGCTGCAGCCAGCCAGGGGGCTCCAGGGTCGGGCTGCGCCCGCGGGCCTGGGGGGGCTTCTTGCCTGTGTGCAGGGCTTCTACGCACAAGGTGGCACCTCATCCTGGCCCAAGGGTGGTGGCAGGAACCCAGGAGGCGCTCGGGGACTCAGCAGGGCCCGCCCCTGGGGCCAGGGGTCTGGTAGGCTCCGGGGGCAAATGGACTACGGAAACCGAGAGGGGCCCGTCCGCGCCAAAACCCAAAACGCGCTGCGGCCTCCAGGGACACAGGGGGACACAAGTGGCTGTGTGGCTTGCAGTGCCCGACCAGAGGGAGGGAGGCTGTCTGGCTGCTGAGGCGCAGCCGGTGTCAGCCCTTCGGGGAACTGCCCGTGGATGCTTCGGGAATGGGGGCTGCCAACTCAGAACCCCCATTCCCTGTGGCTGCAGCCAGCAGGGGGCTCCAGGGTCGGGCGAGCCCGAGGGCCTGGGGGTCTTCTTGCCTGTGTGCAGGGCTTCTACGCACAAGGTGGCACCTCATCCCGGCCCAAGGGTGGTGGCAGGAACCCAGGAGGCGCTCGGGGACTCAGCAGGGGCCCGCCCCTGGGGCCAGGGGTCTAGCAAGCTCCGGGGGCAAATGGACTACGGAAGCCGAGAGGGGCCCGTCCGCGCCAAAACCCAAAATGCGCTGCGGCCTCCAGGGACACAGGGGACACAAGTGGCTGTGTGGCTTGCAGTGCCCAACCAGAGGGAGGGAGGTTGTCTGGCTGCTGAGGCGCAGCCGGTGTCCGCCCTTCAGGGAACTGCCCGTGGATGCTTCGGGAATGGGGGCTGCCAACTCAGAACCCCCGTTCCCTGTGGCTGCAGCCAGCCAGGGGGCTCCAGGGTCGGGCGCTGCCCGCGGGCCTAGTGGCTTCTTGCCTGTGTGCAGGGCTTCTACGCACAAGGTGGCACCACATCCCGGCCCAAGGGTGGTGGCAGGAACTCAGGAGGCACTCAGGGACTCAGCAGGGCCCGCCCCTGGGGCAAGGGGTCTGGCAGGCTCCGGGGCAAATGGACTACGGAAGGCCGAGAGGGGGCCCGTCCGCGCCAAAACCCAAAACGCGCTGCGGCCTCCAGGGACACAGGGGACACAAGTGGCTGTGTGGCTTGCAGTGCCCGACCAGAGGGAGGGAGGTTGTCTGGCTGCTTGAGGCGCAGCCGGTGTCAGCCCTTCGGGGAACTGCCCGTGGATGCTTCGGGAATGGGGGCTGCCAACTCAGAACCCCCCGTTCCCTGTGGCTTGCAGCCAGCCAGGGGGCTCCAGGGTCGGGGCGCGCCCGCGGGCCTAGGGGCTTCTTGCCTGTGTGCAGGGCTTCTACGCACAAGGTGGCACCACATCCCGGCCCAAGGGTGGTGGCAGGAACTCAGGAGGCACTCGGGGACTCAGCAGGGCCCGCCCCTGGGGCAAGGGGTCTGGCAGGCTCCGGGGCAAATGGACTACGGAAGCCGAGAGGGGCCCGTCCGCGCCAAAACCCAAAACGCGCTGCGGCCTCCAGGGACACAGGGGACACAAGTGGCTGTGTGGCTTGCAGTGCCCGACCAGAGGGAGGGAGGTTGTCTGGCTGCTGAGGCGCCAGCCGGTGTCAGCCCTTCGGGGAACTGCCCGTGGATGCTTCGGGAATGGGGGCTGCCAACTCAGAACCCCCGTTCCCTGTGGCTGCAGCCAGCCAGGGGGCTCCAGGGTCGGGCGCGCCCGCGGGCCTGGGGGGCTTCTTGCCTGTGTGCAGGGCTTCTACGCACAAGGTGGCACCTCATCCCGGCCCAAGGGGTGGTGGCAGGAACTCAGGAGGCGCTCGGGGACTCAGCAGGGCCCGCCTCTGGGGCCAGGGGTCTGGCAGGCTCCGGGGCAAATGGACTACGGAAGCCGAGAGGGGCCCGTCCGCGCCAAAACCCAAAACGCGCTGCGGCCTCCAGGGACACAGGGGACACAAGTGGCTGTGTGGCTTGCAGTGCCCGACCAGAGGGAGGGAGGTTGTCTGGCTGCTGAGGCGCAGCCGGTGTCAGCCCTTCGGGGAACTGCCCGTGGATGCTTCGGGAATGGGGGCTGCCAACTCAGTACCCCCGTTCCCTGTGGCTGCAGCCAGCCAGGGGGCTCCAGGGTCGGGCGCGCCCGCGGGCCTGGGGGGCTTCTTGCCTGTGTGCAGGGCTTCTACGCACAAGGTGGCACCACATACCGGCCCAAGGGTGGTGGCAGGAACTCAGGAGGCACTCAGGGACTCAGCAGGGCCCGCCCCCTGGGGCAAGGGGTCTGGCAGGCTCCGGGGCAAATGGACTACGGAAGCCGAGAGGGGCCCGTCCGCGCCAAAACCCAAAACGCGCTGCGGCCTCCAGGGACACAGGGGGACACAAGTGGCTGTGTGGCTTGCAGTGGCCCGACCAGAGGGAGGGAGGTTGTCTGGCTGCTGAGGCGCAGCCGGTGTCAGCCCTTCGGGGAACTGCCCGTGGATGCTTCGGGAATGGGGGCTGCCAACTCAGTACCCCCGTTCCCTGTGGCTGCAGCCAGCCAGGGGGCTCCAGGGTCGGGCGCGCCCGCGGGGCCTGGGGGGCTTCTTGCCTGTGTGCAGGGCTTCTACGCACAAGGTGGCACCTCATCCCGGCCCAAGGGTGGTGGCAGGAACTCAGGAGGCGCTCGGGGGACTCAGCAGGGCCCGCCTCTGGGGCCAGGGGTCTGGCAGGCTCCGGGGCAAATGGACTATGGAAGCCGAGAGGGGCCCGTCCGCGCCAAAACCCAAAACGCGCTGCGGCCTCCAGGGACACAGGGGACACAAGTGGCTGTGTGGCTTGCAGTGCCCGACCAGAGGGAGGGAGGTTGTCTGGCTGCTGAGGCGCAGCCGGTGTCAGCCCTTCGGGGAACTGCCCGTGGATGCTTCGGGAATGGGGGCTGCCAACTCAGTACCCCCGTTCCCTGTGGCTGCAGCCAGCCAGGGGGCTCCAGGGTCGGGCGCGCCCGCGGGCCTGGGGGGCTTCTTGCCTGTGTGCAGGGCTTCTACGCACAAGGTGGCACCTCATCCCGGCCCAAGGGTGGTGGCAGGAACTCAGGAGGCGCTCGGGGACTCAGCAGGGCCCGCCTCTGGGGCCAGGGGTCTGGCAGGCTCCGGGGCAAATGGACTACGGAAGCCGAGAGGGGCCCGTCCGCGCCAAAACCCAAAACGCGCTGCGGCCTCCAGGGACAAAGGGGACACAAGTGGCTGTGTGGCTTGCAGTGCCCGACCAGAGGGAGGGAGGTTGTCTGGCTGCTGAGGGCGCAGCCGGTGTCAGCCCTTTCGGGGAACTGCCCATGGATGCTTCGGGAATGGGGGCTTCCAACTCAGAACCCCCGTTCCCTGTGGCTGCAGCCAGCCAGGGGGCTCCAGGGTCGGGCGCGCCCGCGGGCCTGGGGGGCTTCTTGCCTGTGTGCAGGGCTTCTACGCACAAGGTGGCACCTCATCCCGGCCCAAGGGTGGTGGCAGGAACCCAGGAGGCGCTCGGGGACTCAGCAGGGCCCGCCCCCTGGGGCAAGGGTTCTGGCAGGCTCCGGGGCAAATGGACTACGGAAGCCGAGAGGGGCCCGTCCCGCGCCAAAACCCAAAACGCGCTGCGGCCTCCAGGGACACAGGGGACACAAGTGGCTGTGTGGCTTGCAGTGCCCGACCAGAGGGAGGGAGGTTGTCTGGCTGCAGAGGCACAGCCGGTGTCAGCCCTTAAGGGAACTGCCCGTGGATGCTTCGGGAATGGGGGCTGCCAACTAAGAACCCCTGTTCCCTGTGGCTGCAGCCAGCCAGGGGGCTCCAGGGTCGGGCGCGCCCGCGGGCCTGGGGGCTTCTTGCCTGTGTGCAGGGCTTCTACGCACAAGGTGGCACCTCATCCCGGCCCAAGGGTGGTGGCAGGAACCCAGGAGGCGCTCGGGGACTCAGCAGGGCCCGCCCCTGGGGCCAGGGGTCTGGTAGGCTCCGGGGGCAAATGGACTACGGAAACCGAGAGGGGCCCGTCCGCGCCAAAACCCAAAACGCGCTGCGGCCCTCCAGGGACACAGGGGACACAAGTGGCTGTGTGGCTTGCAGTGCCCGACCAGAGGGAGGGAGGCTGTCTGGCTGCTGAGGCGCAGCCGGTGTCAGCCCTTCGGGGAACTGCCCGTGGATGCTTCGGGAATGGGGGCTGCCAACTCAGAACCCCCATTCCCTGTGGCTGCAGCCAGCCAGGGGGCTCCAGGGTCGGGCGAGCCCGAGGGCCTGGGGGTCTTCTTGCCTGTGTGCAGGGCTTCTACGTACAAGGTGGCACCTCATCCCGGCCCAAGGGTGGTGGCAGGAACCCCAGGAGGCGCTCGGGGACTCAGCAGGGCCCGCCCCTGGGGCCAGGGGTCTAGCAAGCTCCGGGGGCAAATGGACTACGGAAGCCGAGAGGGGCCCGTCCGCGCCAAAACCCAAAATGCGCTGCGGCCTCCAGGGACACAGGGGACACAAGTGGCTGTGTGGCTTGCAGTGCCCAACCAGAGGGAGGGAGGTTGTCTGGCTGCTGAGGCGCAGCCGGTGTCAGCCCTTCGGGGAACTGCCCGTGGATGCTTCGGGGAATGGGGGCTGCCAACTCAGTACCCCCGTTCCCTGTGGCTGCAGCCAGCCAGGGGGCTCCAGGGTCGGGCGCGCCCGCGGGCCTGGGGGGCTTCTTGCCTGTGTGCAGGGCTTCTACGCACAAGGTGGCACCTCATCCCGGCCCAAGGGTGGTGGCAGGAACTCAGGAGGCGCTCGGGGACTCAGCAGGGCCCGCCCCTGGGGCCAGGGGTCTGGCAGGCTCCGGGGCAAATGGACTACGGAAGCCGAGAGGGGCCCGTCCGCGCCAAAACCCAAAACGCGCTGCGGCCTCCAGGGACAAAGGGGACACAAGTGGCTGTGTGGCTTGCAGTGCCCGACCAGAGGGAGGGAGGTTGTCTGGCTGCTGAGGCGCAGCCGGTGTCAGCCCTTCGGGGGAACTGCCCATGGATGCTTCGGGAATGGGGGCTGACAACTCAGTACCCCCGTTCCCTGTGGCTGCAGCCAGCCAGGGGGCTCCAGGGTCGGGCGCGCCCGCGGGCCTGGGGGGCTTCTTGCCTGTGTGCAGGGCTTCTACGCACAAGGTGGCACCTCATCCCGGCCCAAGGGTGGTGGCAGGAACTCAGGAGGCGCTCGGGGACTCAGCAGGGCCCGCCTCTGGGGCCAGGGGTCTGGCAGGCTCCGGGGCAAATGGACTACGGAAGCCGAGAGGGGCCCCGTCCGCGCCAAAACCCAAAACGCGCTGCGGCCTCCAGGGACACAGGGGGACACAAGTGGCTGTGTGGCTTGCAGTGCCCGACCAGAGGGAGGGAGGTTGTCTGGCTGCTGAGGCGCAGCCGGTGTCAGCCCTTCGGGGAACTGCCCGTGGATGCTTCGGGAATGGGGGCTGCCAACTCAGTACCCCCGTTCCCTGTGGCTGCAGCCAGCCAGGGGGCTCCAGGGTCGGGCGCGCCCGCGGGCCTGGGGGGCTTCTTGCCTGTGTGCAGGGCTTCTACGCACAAGGTGGCACCACATCCCGGCCCAAGGGTGGTGGCAGGAACTCAGGAGGCACTCAGGGACTCAGCAGGGCCCGCCCCTGGGGCAAGGGGTCTGGCAGGCTCCGGGGCAAATGGACTACGGAAGCCGAGAGGGGCCCGTCCCGCGCCAAAACCCAAAACGCGCTGCGGCCTCCAGGGACACAGGGGACACAAGTGGCTGTGTGGCTTGCAGTGCCCGACCAGAGGGAGGGAGGTTGTCTGGCTGCTGAGGCGCAGCCGGTGTCAGCCCTTCGGGGAACTGCCCGTGGATGCTTCGGGAATGGGGGCTGCCAACTCAGTACCCCCGTTCCCTGTGGCTGCAGCCAGCCAGGGGGCTCCAGGGGTCGGGCGCGGCCCCGCGGGCCTGGGGGGCTTCTTGCCTGTGTGCAGGGCTTCTACGCACAAGGTGGCACCTCATCCCGGCCCAAGGGTTGGTGGCAGGAACTCAGGAGGCGCTCGGGGACTCAGCAGGGCCCGCCTCTGGGGCCAGGGGTCTGGCAGGCTCCGGGGCAAATGGACTACGGAAGCCGAGAGGGGCCCGTCCGCGCCAAAACCCAAAACGCGCTGCGGCCTCCAGGGACAAAGGGGACACAAGTGGCTGTGTGGCTTGCAGTGCCCGACCAGAGGGAGGGAGGTTGTCTGGCTGCTGAGGCGCAGCCGGTGTCAGCCCTTTCGGGGAACTGCCCATGGATGCTTCGGGAATGGGGGCTGCCAACTCAGAACCCCCGTTCCCTGTGGCTGCAGCCAGCCAGGGGGCTCCAGGGTCGGGCGCGCCCGCGGGCCTGGGGGGCTTCTTGCCTGTGTGCAGGGCTTCTACGCACAAGGTGGCACCTCATCCCGGCCCAAGGGTGGTGGCAGGAACCCAGGAGGCGCTCGGGGACTCAGCAGGGCCCGCCCCTGGGGCCAGGGGTCTGGCAGGCTCCGGGGCAAATGGACTACGGAAGCCGAGAGGGGCCCGTCCGCGCCAAAACCCAAAACGCGCTGCAGCCTCCAGGGACACAGGGGACACAAGTGGCTGTGTGGCTTGCAGTGCCCGACCAGAGGGAGGGAGGTTGTCTGGCTGCAGAGGCACAGCCGGTGTCAGCCCTTAAGGGAACTGCCCGTGGATGCTTCGGGAATGGGGGCTGCCAACTAAGAACCCCTGTTCCCTGTGGCTGCAGCCAGCCAGGGGGCTCCAGGGTCGGGCGCGCCCGCGGGCCTGGGGGGCTTCTTGCCTGTGTGCAGGGCTTCTACGCACAAGGTGGCACCTCATCCTGGCCCAAGGGTGGTGGCAGGAACCCAGGAGGCGCTCGGGGACTCAGCAGGGCCCGCCCCTGGGGCCAGGGGGTCTGGTAGGCTCCGGGGGGCAAATGGACTACGGAAACCGAGAGGGGGCCCGTCCGCGCCAAAACCCAAAACGCGCTGCGGCCTCCAGGGACACAGGGGACACAAGTGGCTGTGTGGCTTGCAGTGCCCGACCAGAGGGAGGGAGGCTGTCTGGCTGCTGAGGCGCAGCCGGTGTCAGCCCTTCGGGGAACTGCCCGTGGATGCTTCGGGAATGGGGGCTGCCAACTCAGAACCCCCATTCCCTGTGGCTGCAGCCAGCCAGGGGGCTCCAGGGTCGGGGCGAGCCCGAGGGCCTGGGGGTCTTCTTGCCTGTGTGCAGGGCTTCTACGCACAAGGTGGCACCTCATCCCGGCCCAAGGGTGGTGGCAGGAACCCAGGAGGCGCTCGGGGACTCAGCAGGGCCCGCCCCTGGGGCCAGGGGTCCTAGCAAGCTCCGGGGGCAAATGGACTACGGAAGCCGAGAGGGGGCCCGTCCGCGCCAAAACCCCAAAATGCGCTGCGGCCTCCAGGGACACAGGGGACACAAGTGGCTGTGTGGCTTGCAGTGCCCAACCAGAGGGAGGGAGGTTGTCTGGCTGCTGAGGCGCAGCCGGTGTCAGCCCTTCAGGGAACTGCCCGTGGATGCTTCGGGGAATGGGGGCTGCCAACTCAGAACCCCCGTTCCCTGTGGCTGCAGCCAGCCAGGGGGCTCCAGGGTCGGGCGCGCCCCGCAGGGCCTAGTGGCTTCTTGCCTGTGTGCAGGGCTTCTACGCACAAGGTGGCACCACATCCCGGCCCAAGGGTGGTGGCAGGAACTCAGGAGGCACTCAGGGACTCAGCAGGGCCCGCCCCTGGGGCAAGGGGTCTGGCAGGCTCCGGGGCAAATGGACTACGGAAGCCGAGAGGGGCCCGTTCCGCGCCAAAACCCAAAACGCGCTGCGGCCTCCAGGGACACAGGGGACACAAGTGGCTGTGTGGCTTGCAGTGCCCGACCAGAGGGAGGGAGGTTGTCTGGCTGCTGAGGCGCAGCCGGTGTCAGCCCTTCGGGGAACTGCCCGTGGATGCTTCGGGAATGGGGGCTGCCAACTCAGAACCCCCGTTCCCTGTGGCTGCAGCCAGCCAGGGGGGCTCCAGGGTCGGGCGCGCCCGCGGGCCTAGGGGCTTCTTGCCTGTGTGCAGGGCTTCTACGCACAAGGTGGCACCACATCCCGGCCCAAGGGTGGTGGCAGGAACTCAGGAGGCACTCGGGGACTCAGCAGGGCCCGCCCCTGGGGCAAGGGGTCTGGCAGGCTCCGGGGCAAATGGACTACGGAGCCGAGAGGGGCCCGTCCGCGCCAAAACCCAAAACGCGCTGCGGCCTCCAGGGACACAGGGGACACAAGTGGCTGTGTGGCTTGCAGTGCCCGACCAGAGGGAGGGAGGTTGTCTGGCTGCTGAGGCGCAGCCGGTGTCAGCCCTTCGGGGAACTGCCCGTGGATGCTTCGGGAATGGGGGCTGCCAACTCAGTACCCCCGTTCCCTGTGGCTGCAGCCAGCCAGGGGGCTCCAGGGTCGGGCGCGCCCGCGGGCCTGGGGGGGCTTCTTGCCTGTGTGCAGGGCTTCTACGCACAAGGTGGCACCTCATCCCGGCCCAAGGGTGGTGGCAGGAACTCAGGAGGCGCTCGGGGACTCAGCAGGGCCCCGCCCCTGGGGCCAGGGGTCTGGCAGGCTCCGGGGCAAATGGACTACGGAAGCCGAGAGGGGCCCGTCCGCGCCAAAACCCAAAACGCGCTGCGGCCTCCAGGGACAAAGGGGGACACAAGTGGCTGTGTGGCTTGCAGTGCCCGACCAGAGGGAGGGAGGTTGTCTGGCTGCTGAGGCGCAGCCGGTGTCAGCCCTTCGGGGAACTGCCCATGGATGCTTCGGGAATGGGGGCTGCCAACTCAGTACCCCCGTTCCCTGTGGCTGCAGCCAGCCAGGGGGCTCCAGGGTCGGGCGCGCCCGCGGGGCCTGGGGGGCTTCTTGCCTGTGTGCAGGGCTTCTACGCACAAGGTGGCACCTCATCCCGGCCCAAGGGTGGTGGCAGGAAACTCAGGAGGCGCTCGGGGACTCAGCAGGGCCCGCCTCTGGGGCCAGGGGTCTGGCAGGCTCCGGGGCAAATGGACTACGGAAGCCGAGAGGGGCCCGTCCGCGCCAAAACCCAAAACGCGCTGCGGCCTCCAGGGACACAGGGGACACAAGTGGCTGTGTGGCTTGCAGTGCCCGACCAGAGGGAGGGAGGGTTGTCTGGCTGCTGAGGCGCAGCCGGTGTCAGCCCTTCGGGGAACTGCCCGTGGATGCTTCGGGAATGGGGGCTGCCAACTCAGTACCCCCCGTTCCCTGTGGCTGCAGCCAGCCAGGGGGCTCCAGGGTCGGGCCGCGCCCGCGGGCCTGGGGGGCTTCTTGCCTGTGTGCAGGGCTTCTACGCACAAGGTGGCACCACATCCCGGCCCAAGGGTGGTGGCAGGAACTCAGGAGGCACTCAGGGACTCAGCAGGGCCCGCCCCTGGGGCAAGGGGTCTGGCAGGCTCCGGGGGCAAATGGGACTACGGAAGCCGAGAGGGGCCCGTCCGCGCCAAAACCCAAAACGCGCTGCGGCCTCCAGGGACACAGGGGACACAAGTGGCTGTGTGGCTTGCAGTGCCCGACCAGAGGGAGGGAGGGTTGTCTGGCTGCTGAGGCGCAGCCGGTGTCAGCCCTTCGGGGAACTGCCCGTGGATGCTTCGGGAATGGGGGCTGCCAACTCAGTACCCCCGTTCCCTGTGGCTGCAGCCAGCCAGGGGGCTCCAGGGTCGGGCGCGCCCGCGGGCCTGGGGGGCTTCTTGCCTGTGTGCAGGGCTTCTACGCACAAGGTGGCACCTCATCCCGGCCCAAGGGTGGTGGCAGGAACTCAGGAGGCGCTCGGGGACTCAGCAGGGGCCCCGCCTCTGGGGCCAGGGGGTCTGGCAGGCTCCGGGGCAAATGGGACTACGGAAGCCGAGAGGGGCCCGTCCGCGCCAAAACCCAAAACGCGCTGCGGCCTCCAGGGACAAAGGGGACACAAGTGGCTGTGTGGCTTGCAGTGCCCGACCAGAGGGAGGGAGGTTGTCTGGCTGCTGAGGCGCAGCCGGTGTCAGCCCTTTCGGGGAACTGCCCATGGATGCTTCGGGAATGGGGGCTGCCAACTCAGAACCCCCCGTTCCCCTGTGGCTGCAGCCAGCCAGGGGGCTCCAGGGTCGGGCGCGCCCGCGGGGCCTGGGGGGCTTCTTGCCTGTGTGCAGGGCTTCTACGCACAAGGTGGCACCTCATCCCGGCCCAAGGGTGGTGGCAGGAACCCAGGAGGCGCTCGGGGACTCAGCAGGGCCCGCCCCTGGGGCCAGGGGTCTGGCAGGCTCCGGGGGCAAATGGACTACGGAAGCCGAGAGGGGCCCGTCCGCGCCCCAAAACCCAAAACGCGCTGCAGCCTCCAGGGACACAGGGGACACAAGTGGCTGTGTGGCTTGCAGTGCCCGACCAGAGGGAGGGAGGTTGTCTGGCTGCAGAGGGCACAGCCGGTGTCAGCCCTTAAGGGAACTGCCCGTGGATGCTTCGGGAATGGGGGGCTGCCAACTAAGAACCCCTGTTCCCTGTGGCTGCAGCCAGCCAGGGGGCTCCAGGGTCGGGGCGCGCCCGCGGGGCCTGGGGGGCTTCTTGCCTGTGTGCAGGGCTTCTACGCACAAGGTGGCACCTCATCCTGGCCCAAGGGTGGTGGCAGGAACCCAGGAGGCGCTCGGGGACTCAGCAGGGCCCGCCCCTGGGGCCAGGGGTCTGGTAGGCTCCGGGGGCAAATGGACTACGGAAACCGAGAGGGGCCCGTCCGCGCCAAAACCCAAAACGCGCTGCGGCCTCCAGGGACACAGGGGACACAAGTGGCTGTGTGGCTTGCAGTGCCCGACCAGAGGGAGGGAGGCTGTCTGGCTGCTGAGGCGCAGCCGGTGTCAGCCCTTCGGGGAACTGCCCGTGGATGCTTCGGGAATGGGGGGCTGCCAACTCAGAACCCCCATTCCCTGTGGCTGCAGCCAGCCAGGGGGCTCCAGGGTCGGGCGAGCCCGAGGGCCTGGGGGTCTTCTTGCCTGTGTGCAGGGCTTCTACGCACAAGGTGGCACCTCATCCCGGCCCAAGGGTGGTGGCAGGAACCCAGGAGGCGCTCGGGGACTCAGCAGGGCCCGCCCCTGGGGCCAGGGGTCTAGCAAGCTCCGGGGGCAAATGGACTACGGAAGCCGAGAGGGGCCCGTCCGCGCCAAAACCCAAAATGCGCTGCGGCCTCCAGGGACACAGGGGACACAAGTGGCTGTGTGGCTTGCAGTGCCCAACCAGAGGGAGGGAGGTTGTCTGGCTGCTGAGGCGCAGCCGGTGTCAGCCCTTCAGGGAACTGCCCGTGGATGCTTCGGGGAATGGGGGCTGCCAACTCAGAACCCCCGTTCCCTGTGGCTGCAGCCAGCCAGGGGGCTCCAGGGTCGGGCGCGCCCGCGGGCCTAGTGGCTTCTTGCCTGTGTGCAGGGCTTCTACGCACAAGGTGGCACCACATCCCGGCCCAAGGGTGGTGGCAGGAACTCAGGAGGCACTCAGGGACTCAGCAGGGCCCGCCCCTGGGGCAAGGGGTCTGGCAGGCTCCGGGGCAAATGGACTACGGAAGCCGAGAGGGGCCCGTCCGCGCCAAAACCCAAAACGCGCTGCGGCCTCCAGGGACACAGGGGACACAAGTGGCTGTGTGGCTTGCAGTGCCCGACCAGAGGGAGGGAGGTTGTCTGGCTGCTGAGGCGCAGCCGGTGTCAGCCCTTCGGGGAACTGCCCGTGGATGCTTCGGGAATGGGGGGCTGCCAACTCAGAACCCCCGTTCCCTGTGGCTGCAGCCAGCCAGGGGGCTCCAGGGGTCGGGCCGCGCCCGCGGGCCTAGGGGCTTCTTGCCTGTGTGCAGGGCTTCTACGCACAAGGTGGCACCACATCCCGGCCCAAGGGTGGTGGCAGGAACTCAGGAGGCACTCGGGGACTCAGCAGGGCCCGCCCCTGGGGCAAGGGGGTCTGGCAGGCTCCGGGGGCAAATGGGACTACGGAAGCCGAGAGGGGGCCCGTCCGCGCCAAAACCCAAAACGCGCTGCGGCCTCCAGGGACACAGGGGACACAAGTGGCTGTGTGGCTTGCAGTGCCCGACCAGAGGGAGGGAGGTTGTCTGGCTGCTGAGGCGCAGCCGGTGTCAGCCCTTCGGGGAACTGCCCGTGGATGCTTCGGGAATGGGGGCTGCCCAACTCAGTACCCCCGTTCCCTGTGGCTGCAGCCAGCCAGGGGGCTCCAGGGTCGGGCGCGGCCCCGCGGGCCTGGGGGGCTTCTTGCCTGTGTGCAGGGCTTCTACGCACAAGGTGGCACCTCATCCCGGCCCAAGGGTGGTGGCAGGAACTCAGGAGGCGCTCGGGGACTCAGCAGGGCCCGCCTCTGGGGCAAGGGGTCTGGCAGGCTCCGGGGCAAATGGACTACGGAAGCCGAGAGGGGCCCGTCCGCGCCAAAAACCCAACACGCGCTGCAGCCCTCCAGGGACAAAGGGGACACAAGTGGCTGTGTGTCTTGCAGTGCCCGACCAGAGGGAGGGAGGTTGTCTGGCTGCTGAGGCGCAGCCGGTGTCAGCCCTTCGGGGAACTGCCCGTGGATGCTTCGGGAATGGGGGCTGCCAACTCAGTACCCCCGTTCCCTGTGGCTGCAGCCAGCCAGGGGGCTCCAGGGTCGGGCGCGCCCCGCGGGCCTGGGGGGGCTTCTTGCCTGTGTGCAGGGCTTCTACGCACAAGGTGGCACCTCATCCCGGCCCAAGGGTGGTGGCAGGAACCCAGGAGGCGCTCGGGGACTCAGCAGGGCCCGCCCCTGGGGCCAGGGGTCTGGTAGGCTCCGGGTGCAAATGGACTACGGAAGCCGAGAGGGGCCCGTCCGCGCCAAAACCCAAAACGCGCTGCGGCCTCCAGGGACACAGGGGACACAAGTGGCTGTGTGGCTTGCAGTGCCCGACCAGAGGGAGGGAGGTTGTCTGGCTGCTGAGGCGCAGCCGGTGTCAGCCCTTCGGGGAACTGCCCGTGGATGCTTCGGGAATGGGGGCTGCCAACTCAGAACCCCCGTTCCCTGTGGCCTGCAGCCAGCCAGGGGGCTCCAGGGTCGGGTGCGCCGCGGGCCTGGGGGGGCTTCTTGCCTGTGTGCAGGGGCTTCTACGCACAAGGTGGCACCTCATCCTGGCCCAAGGGTGGTGGCAGGAACTCAGGAGGCGCTCGGGGGACTCAGCAGGGCCCGCCTCTGGGGCCAGGGGTCCTGGCAGGCTCCGGGGCAAATGGACTACGGAAGCCGAGAGGGGCCCGTCCGCGCCAAAACCCAAAACGCGCTGCGGCCTCCAGGGACACAGGGGACACAAGTGGCTGTGTGGCTTGCAGTGCCCGACCAGAGGGAGGGAGGTTGTCTGGCTGCTGAGGCGCAGCCGGTGTCAGCCCTTCGGGGAACTGCCCGTGGATGCTTCGGGAATGGGGGCTGCCAACTCAGAACCCCCGTTCCCTGTGGCTGCAGCCAGCCAGGGGGCTCCAGGGTCGGGCGCGCCCCGCGGGCCTGGGGGGCTTCTTGCCTGTGTGCAGGGCTTCTACGCACAAGGTGGCACCTCATCCCGGCCCAAGGGTGGTGGCAGGAACTCAGGAGGCGCTCGGGGGACTCAGCAGGGCCCGCCTCTGGGGCCAGGGGTCTGGCAGGCTCCGGGGCAAATGGACTACGGAAGCCGAGAGGGGCCCGTCCGCGCCAAAACCCAAAACGCGCTGCGGCCTCCAGGGACACAGGGGACACAAGTGGCTGTGTGGCTTGCAGTGCCCGACCAGAGGGAGGGAGGTTGTCTGGCTGCTGAGGCGCAGCCGGTGTCAGCCCTTCGGGGAACTGCCCGTGGATGCTTCGGGAATGGGGGCTGCCAACTCAGTACCCCCGTTCCCTGTGGCTGCAGCCAGCCAGGGGGCTCCAGGGTCGGGCGCGCCCGCGGGCCTGGGGGGGCTTCTTGCCTGTGTGCAGGGCTTCTACGCACAAGGTGGCAC
>NW_026909362.1:0-68000 GCF_033115175.1 Lepus europaeus | reverse complement strand
TTTTTGTGTAAGGTGAAAGGTAGGGGTCTTGCTTCAAGCTTCTGCACGTGGAAATCCAATTTTCCCAGCACCGTTTATTGAATAGACTGTCCTTACTCCAGAGATTAGTTTTGGATCTTTGATCAAATATATGTTGGCTGTAGATTTTGGATTGATTTCTGGTGTTTCTATTCTGTTCCACTGGTCTATCCATCTGTTTCTGTACCAGTACCATGCTGTTTTGATAACAACTGCCCTGTAGTATGTCCTGAAATCTGGTATTGTGGTGCCTCCGGCTTTGTTTTTGTTGTACAAGATTGCTTTGGCTATTCGAGGTCTCCTGTGTCTCCCTATGAATTTCAGCATCATTTTTTCCAGATCTGAGAAGAAGGTCTTCGGTATCTTGATTGGTATTGCATTGAATGTATAAATTGCTTTTGGGAGAATAGACATTTTGATGATATTGATTCTTCCAATCCATGAGCATGGAAGATTTCTCCATTTTTTTGGTATCCTCTTCTATTTCTTTCTTTAAGGTTTTGTAATTTTCATCGTAGAGATCTTTAACATCTTTGGTTAAGTTTATTCCAAGGTATTTGTTTGTTTTTGTAGCTATTGTGTATGGGATTGATCTTAGAAGTTCTTCCTCAGCTGTGTCATTGCCTGTGTATACAAAGGCTGTTGATTTTTGTGCATTGATTTTATATCCTGCTACTTTGCCAAACTCTTCGATGAGTTCCAGTAGTCTCTTACTAGAGTTCTTTGGGTCCTCTAAATAAAGAATCATATCATCTGCAAAGAGGGATATTTTGAGTTCTTCCTTCCCAATTTGTATCCCTTTCATTTCTTTTTCTTGCCTAATAGCTCTGGCTAAGACTTCCAGAACTATATTGAAGAGCAGTGGTGAGAGTGGGCATCCCTGTCTGGTACCAGATTTCAGCGGAAATGCTTCCAACTTTTCCCCATTTAATAGGATGTTGGCCGTGGGTTTTTCATATATTGCTTTGATTGTATTGAGGAATGTTCCTTCCATACCCAGTTTGCTTAGAATTTTCATCATGAAAGGGTGTTGTATTTTATCAAATGCTTTCTCTGCGTCTATTGAGAGAATCATATGGTTTTTCTTCTGCAGTCTGTTAATGTAGTGTATTACGTTGATGTTTTTGCAAATGTTGAACCATCCCTGCATACCAGGGATAAATCCCACTTGGTCTGGGTGGATGATCTTTCTGATGTGTTGTTGCATTCTATTGGCCAGAATTTTATTGAGTATTTTTGCATCCATGTTCATCAGGGATATTGGTCTGTAATTCTCTTTCAATGGTACATCTTTTTCTGGCTTAGGAATTAAGGTGATGGTGGCTTCATAGAAAGAATTTGGGAGGATTCCCTCTTTTTAGATTGTTTTGAATAGTTTGAGAAGTATTGGGGTTAATTCTTCTCTAAATGTCTGGTAGAACTCAGCAGTGAATGCATCTAGAACTGGGCTTTTCTTTGTTGGGAGGGCTTTTATTACTGTTTCAATTTCTGTGTCAGTTATGGGTCTGTTTAGGTTTTCTATGTCTTCCTGGCTCCATTTAGTTAGGTTGTATGTGTCCAAGAATCTTTCCATTTCTGATAGATTTCCCTGTTTGCTGGCATACAAGTCCTTGTAGTAATTTCTGATGATTCTTTTTATTTCTCTGGTGTTTGTTGTTACGCTTCCCTTTTCATCTCTGATCCTATTGATTTGGGTCTTTTCTTTTTTTAGTTAGTTGGGCCAATGGGGTGTCAATTTTGTTTATTTTTTCAAAAAACCATCTCCTCGTTTGGCTATTTTTTGTAATGTTTTTTTGGATTCAATTCTGTTGATTTCTTCTTTGTTTTTAATTATTTCTCTTCTCCTACTGGGTTTGGGTTTGGTTTGCTGCAGATTTTCTAGATCCTTGAGATGACTTGAAAGCTCATCTATTTGGTGCCTTTCCAATTTCTTGATGTAGGCACCTATTGATATAAACTTTCCTCTTAACACTGCTTTTGTTGTATCCCATAGGTTTGGTATGTTGTGCTTTTATCCTCATTTACTTCCAGAAAATTTTTGATTTCTCTTTTAATTTCTTCTATGACCCATTGTTCATTCAGGAGCATGTTGTTCAATCTGCATGTGTTTGCAAGTGCTCCAGGGATTCCTGAGTTGCTACTTTCCAATTTCATTCCTTTGTGGTCTGAGAAGCTGCATTGTATGATTCTAATTCTCTTGAATTTGCTGAGACTTGCTTTATGGCCTAGTATGTGGTCAATCCTAGAGAAGGTTCCATGTACTGCTGAGAAGAATGTAAAGTCCTTAGATCTAGGGTGAAATGTTCTGTAGATATCTGTTAGATCCATTTGGGCTATAGTGTCATTTAAATCTACTGTCTCCTTGTTGATCTTCTGTCCTGATGATCTATCTCTGAGAGTGGAGTATTGAAGTCCCCCAGTACTCTTGTATTGGTTTCCAAGTCTCCCTTTAAGTCCCTTAACAAGTCTTTTAAATAAGCTGGTGCCCTGTAATTAGGTGCATATACATTGATAATCATTATATCTTCCTGTTGAATGGATCCCTTAATCATTAAATAGTGCCCCTCTTTGTCTCTCCTAACAGTTTTTGTGGTAAAGTTTCTATTTTCCGATATTAAGATGGCTACGCCCACTCTTTTTTCATTTCTGATGGCATGGTATATCTTTTTCCAGCCTTTCATGTTCAGCCTGTATGCATCATTGTTGGAAAGATGAGTTTCTTGTAAGCAGCAAAAAGATGGGTTTTGTTCCTTAACCCAATCAGCCAATCGGTGTCTTTTCACTGGACCTTCAAGCCATTAACATTCAATGTGACTATTGAGAAGGAGTAACTTTGCCCTGCCATTTGCAAAAGATATTTTCTAATATATGGTTTGAGATTCCTGTGATCTTTTGCTGTGAGGAAGCAAAGGAAGCAAAGGTAAAAGTTTCCTTCCTTTACCTTCTTTCATATTGGTGACTGTGTTTCTGTGTTTCTGTATGTAACACATCTTTAAGCATCTTTTGCAGGGCTGGACGAGTGGCAACAAATTCTTTCAGTTTCTGTTTGCTGTGCAAGGTCTTTATTTCACCTTCATTCACAAATGAGAGCTTTGCAGGATATAATATTCTGGGCTGGCAGTTTTTTTCTTTTAGTACCTGGGCTATATCTCACCATTCTCTCCTAGCTTGCAGGGTTTCTGAAGAGAAGTCAGCTGTGAGTCTAATTGGAGATCCTCTGAGAGTAATCTGGCATTTCTCTCTTGCACATTTTAGGATCTTTTCTTTTTGTTTCACTGTGGTGAGTTTGATTACAACATGTCATGGTGAGGATCTCTTTTGGTCATGTTTATTAGGAGTTCTATGAGCATCCTGTACTAGGATGTCTCTGTCCTTCTCCAAACCTGGGAAATTTTCTGCTAGTATATCACTAAAAAGGCCTTCTAATCCTTTCTCCCTCTCCATGCCTTCAGGAACTCCTAGAACCCGAATGTTGGGTTTTTTAATAGTATCCTGTAGATTCCTGACAGTATTTTTTAGATTTCTGATTTCTTCTTCTTTTCTTTGATTTGACTGTTTCCTTTCCTGTTCTCTGTCTTCTAAGTCTGATATTCTCTCTTCTGTTTCACCCATTCTGTTTTTAAGGCTCTCTAATGTGTTTGCCATTTGATCTATTGAGTTCTTCATTTCATTATGGTTTCTTGTCACTATCACAGTTTCATGTTCTACTAGTTGTTTCATTTCATTTTGATTTCTCCTTAATATTTCACTTTCACGAGAGAGATTTTCTATCTTGTCCATTAAGGATTTCTGTAGTTCAAGAATTTATTTTTGAGAACTTCTTAGTGTTCTTATCATTTTTTTGAGATCTGCTTCTTGCATTTCCTGTATCTCATCATCTTCATAATCTTGCATTGGGGTGTCTCTTGTTCATTTGGGGGCATCATAGTGTCTTCCTTGCTCTTGTTACCTTGGCTTCTACGTTTGTTGTTTGGCATGTTGGAGATAATTTTTTTTTTTTGCTGTGGTGATTTTTTCTCGTTATACTAGGCCTCTAAGTGGGCTGTCTGCTTTGATGGATCCTTAGAGGCTGTGATGGGTGTGGCCAGAGAGCTCTTCTTGATTCTTCAGGTTTAAGGCTGTGCAAAAAGTGACTCACCTTGCTCCTTGCTGGATCTCCCTCTCTCTCTCTCTCTCTTTTTTTTTTTTTTTTTGAATCAGTGGGGAAGTAATTCTGAATGGCTGAGTGGAATTGAGGGTAGTTGAAATCTGGCCTCTGTGAGTATTCATTTGATCTAAACCTGGGACCACACAAAGAGTTTATGTAGCCCTCAATGTGTTCTCAAGTTTCACCTTCCCCAAAGTTACTGAGTTTGTGTACTCATTGCCGCTTTACATATGTAAAATGGTGCCTGCTCTTTGTTTTGCTCAAGTGGAGGGAGGGGCCTCTGCCTTTCCCCACTAATGTCTTGCTTTTCTGAGGCTTTTGTCTTACCTCCCGTTCATTCCCCTGCTGGGGAGATTCTGTGGCTTGGCTCCAGCGGTTGGGTTTCCACGTGGTGGTCTCCTTGTAAGTCCTCTGTGTCACATCCACTAGATCCGGAAGCATTTCCTCTGCAGTTTTTTTCCTGAATCTTTTCCTGAGTCTACAGCAATTCCACTTCTATGAAACTTTATTTTCCGTACTATCGGTGCACATCCTCACTATCCACCATCTTGGCTCTGCCCTCTGTATCCCATATGTCTTGATATGATGTTTTCTGCTCATTTTTTCCAGAAATTTTTTTTTTATTTCCCATTGATTTTTTGTATTACCCACTGTTCATTCAGGAACATGTTGTTCAGTATGACCCACTGTTCATTCAGGAACATGTTGTTCAGTCTCCATGTGTTTGCATATGTTGTAGAGATTCTTGAGTTGTTAATTTGCAGCTTCAATCCATTGTGGTCAGAGAAGATGCATGGTATAATTTCAAATTTTTTTAAATTGCTGAGACTTGCTTCATGGCCTAGCATATGGTCAATGCTAGAGAATGCCCCATGCACTGATGAGAAGAATGTGTGTTCTGCTACAGAAGGATGAAAAGTTCTGTAGATATCTGTTATGTCTATTTGGTCCACAGTGTTGATTAGCTCAGTTATTTCTTGATTTTGTCTAGTTGATTTGCCCATTGATTAAAATGGGGTGTTGAAGTCTCTCATTACTATTGTATTGGAGTCTGTGCTTCACTTTTGATCAATTAATATTTGTTTTAAATTGCCAGGTGTGATGTAATTGGGTTCATACATTTAATATAGTGGCATCTTCCTGTTGAATTGTTCTGTTAATCATTACATAACCCCCTTCTTTGTCTCTTTTAACAATTTTTATGTTAAAGTCTATTTTGTCTGATATTAGGATGGCTTGACCCGCTCTCTTTTGTTTTCTGTTAGCATGGAATAACTTTTCAGTCTCTGTGTGTATATTATTGGTGAGATGTGTTCATTGTAAGCAGAAAATAGAAAGCTCTTGTGTTTAATGAATTCAGCCAGTTCGTATCTTTTAACTGGGGAATTGAAGACATTTACATTAAAGGTTGCTATTGACATGTAACAACTTGGCCCTGCAAGTTTTCCATAAATATTACTATTGTTTACTTTGGATTTCTATTGCACTTTTTAAAGATTTATTTGAAAAGCACAGTTACTGAGAGGCAGAGGCAGAGAGAGAGAGGTCTTCCATCCACTGACTCCTCAGATGGCCACAATTGTGGCTGCACCAATCTGAAGCCAGGAACCAGGAGCTTTTATCAGCTCTCCATACAGTTGCAGAGGCCAAAGGACTTGGGCCATCTTCTGCTTTCCAAGGCCATAGCAGAGAGATGAATAGGAAGTGGATTATCCAAGATTTGTACTGGTACCCATATAGGATCAGTGCTGGTCCCTCTACTGTTCTTTTACTGGGAGATTTTCTACCTACACATTCTTTCATAACAGTGACTATATCCATGATTCTGTGTGTAGACATCCTTAAGCATCTTTTGTAAACCTGGACAAGTGGTGATAAATTCTTTCAATTTCTATTTGTTATGGAAGTGTTTATTTCACCTTCATTCATAAATGAGAGCTTTGCAGGGCATGGTATTTTGGGTTGACAGTTGCTTTTTCTCTTAAGACTTGGACTATGTCACTCCATTCTCTTCTGTTCTGTAGCATTTCTGATGAGAAGTCAGATGTGAGTCTGATTGGAGATCCTCTAAAAGTAATCTGGTATTTTTCTTGTGCACATTTTAGAGTCTTTTCTTTATGTTTTACAGTTGAAATTTGACTAAAATATGTCATGGTGAAAAGATCTTTTCTGGTCATGTCTATTAGAATAACTATGTGCTTTTTGTATTGGATGTTTTTTTCTTTTTCCAAATTGGAGTTTTCTGTAATTATTTCACTATATAGGCCTTCTAATCCATTCTCTCTTTCCACACCTTCAGGAACTCATAAGACCCATATGTTGGGTTGTTTTATAGTTTCCATAAGTATCCAACACTTTATTTAAGATTTTAAATTTCTTCTCCTTTTTTTAGATCTGACTGAAAAATTTCCAAATATTTGTCTTCTAGCTCAGATATTCTTTCTTCTGTCTCACAAAGTCTGTTGTTTTGGCTTTCCACTGAATTTTTATTTGATCTATTGAATTCCTCATTTTTAATATTTCATTTTGATTTCTCTTTAAAATCTTAATGTCATGGGAAAATTTTCATTCTTGTGTGGATCTTTTTGATATTTAAATTCTTTATTTCATCAAAAAATTCCTTTCCATACAAGAATGGCAATGTCATGTCAGTGCATATTCTATGGAAAATTCATACCTTGAGTAACTAGCCTAGGAATCAGAGACAGAGCACTGAAAAGCTAGTGTGCCAGGTCAGAGACAGGATGCTGCCAATGCAAAGAGTATACAGAGAGAAAATGCAGCTGTTAGAAAAGGAGTCAACAGTCAAGAGAATTAGACAGCAGCAGTGCGCTGCACTGACATTCAAGAAGAACAGAAAATGGGCAAGTCCCAGAGGATGCCCTTCCTACAGAGAACTTTCAGTAGACCACAACACAAAGAGTTCTCCCAACTGTATCCCCAACTGTCTAATTCATATGAACCTGTGCCTTCTCTTTTAAGCCCAGAACACTGTAACACTATAAGCCAATTTCAGACTAACATGTAAATAGGACAGCCATATGCAGCTATTTCATTCTGCTTCCTGTGTCATAGCCTAAGCTAACAACTTGGGTTAGGCAAAAACAACTATGGTGTTAGGCATCATTAGTAAAAAGCTGAACAAATCTAAAATGTGTTCCCATTTTCTTAAGAAATACATTCTACAAAAGGTAGCTGTCAGGATGACTCAGTTTTGGCTGAAGGCAAAATCATTTTTATGTAAATATACTGAATAAACACACAAACAAATATCCCTAACAAACTACTGTCAGACCAACTTGAATGTTTTCATAACCAGCTCCTGAATGAGGTTCTGATAATCATGAGATACAAATAACCACTACAATTGGATCATGCCTGGTTACTATCAGGTCTGTTTCTGAAGCTTCTATATAGCTGGATTTGGCTACTTTACATTAATTTATACAGTAAATAACTATTATAAGAAAATAATAGGTCTAGTATGATGAAATCAAAATAAAAATGACTGAGAAGTACACAGGAAATGTCATATATTTTAAAGTTACATATGATATAACCTTATAGCATAAGAACTCACTTACCATGGCCTAAACCTCAAATCATTAATGCACGACTTAATTGTCTGCAAGACTAACAAGTCACTTGTTAATCACATCAAGGCCTTACATGGGAGAAATACTCAGAATGTATGGCATAGCCATTATTTCCTTGGAGAATTAAATATTTTTTATCAAGTATACATGGAATGTTGTCTGGAAATGACTTAAGTCATAATTTTTTAGAAGAAAAGTATTCAATATTTTAAAGGATTAAATAATATAAAGTATATCATCTGGTGATTACAAGTGAAACTAGAGACAAATAACAGCACAAACCTTGGAATATCTGTAAATATGTAGGAAGCAAATTAAAATCTTCGTTTAAAAATATTTTATTCTTTTCTGAGCTACAAACCACAGTTTCTGGAAAAGAAAATATGCAAGGATTTTAAGATATAATGCTATTATAATTACCTTCTGACATCTTTTGTTATAGAAAATAAAGTTATAACAAAGTACATATATAAGTAGAGAACCATTTTCTTTTTTTTTTTTGACAGGCAGAGTTAGTCAGTGAGAGAGAGAGATGGAGAAAAAGGTCTTCATTTTCTGTTGGTTCACCCTCAAAAGGCTGCTGTGGCCAGCACACAGCACTGATCCAAAGAAAGGAGCCAGGTGCTTCTCCTGGTCTCCCATGCGGGTGCAGGGCCCAAGCACCTGGGTCATCCTCCACTGCCTTCCTGGGCCACAGCAGAGAGCTGGACTGGAAGAGGAGCAACTGGGACAGAATCCGGCACCCCAACCTGGACTAGAAACTGGTGTGCCAGCACCGCAGGTGGAGGATTAGCCTATTGAGCCATGGCGCCAGCCTGAGAACCATTTTCTTGCAATACAGCAGATATATAGAAAGATGCTCAATATCACTAACATACCAGGTAAATTCAAATCAAATATGCAATAATATTTCACCTTCTTTTACAATGCCTTTTGTCAAAAGGATAGGAGAAGACAAGTCTAGTCAGGGATGTGGATAAACAGGAACCCATCTATACAATTGGTGGAAATGTACATGGGTACAGCCAGTATGAAAACAATATGAAAGTTCCTCAAAAAGTAAAAATAGAATAACCATAGGACTCATCAATTACTCTTCTGGGTGTATATGCAAAGAAATCAGTCAGTTATCACCTGGTAGAGATATCTGTGCTCCCATGTTTATTACAGCATTTTTACAGTAACCAAGAAATGAAAACAGACTAAGTAACCTTTGATGGATGAATAAATATTATAAATAAAGAAATGGAGAATCAAATATTATATAATGGAATGCTATTGAGAGAAAATTATTTAGCCTTTACAAAAGGAAATTTAGCCATTTGCTACAGCACAGATGAATCTGGAATATAAACCAGATATAGAAAAAAATATTTAAATTGCTTCATGGTCTCGATTATATGTAGAATCTTTAGGATCCAAATGCTGTACATAGAAACAGTGCATAACATTGGTTACTGGGGTAGGATGGAATGATGTAGGTCAAAGGGTAGAAATTGTTTTTAATCATTATTGATTTGAAAGGCAGCGACAGAAAATTCTCCTTTCTTTTAGTTTATTATCCAAATTCCCACAATACCCAGGGCTAGGCAAAGTCAAAACAGGAGCCAGGGACTCAATCCAGATTTCCCCTGTGGGTGACAGACCTACAACTTCAACCATCACCTGCTGCCTCCAAACATGTATTAGCATGACTCCAGAATTTAGTGCAGAGCCAGGGCTCAAACCCAGACCCTCCAATTAGGGCTGTGACATCTCATGCGGCATTTTACCTGCTCCACCAAATGCCTGGTCTGGGTATAAAGTTTGAATTCTGTAAGGTTACTCAGTTTAGAAAGCTGGTGAACAGCATGAGAACTCTATAAAATTATATTATATTATATTATATTATATTATATTATATTATATTATATTATATTATATTATATTCTCCTAGAAATAAATTCTCAGTGTTCTTACCATATATTTTAATAATTTAATGTGAAATAAACATTGATATCATATTTTGTCAACATACCACAAAACATGAATTGCAGTGGTATAAATCCATTTTACTCTGAAATATAATTTGCTTAACTTTAAGGAAGATACATATACATGAGAACCTACATGCACATATATGCACACTATTCCAAGTATCTTGAAAAAAATCATTAATAGAAATTATTTAAAAATACTACTAAGCTTTTTAGAAAATCATACAGTTTTACATTAAATATTTATGTTCATTGTGTTATCAAGACTTAAAAATATGTCAGCGTTGTACCTCTCTAGTAAATATTAGCATGTTATTTATTATTGGTGATGATATAGAATGAAAATAGATAATTCAGTGTTCCAAAGTGGATATAGAAGGATTACATGACTGAGGAATGCATTATAGCTTTTATGCTTTTAACAGTTTTCAGATTTTCATGAAAAACATGTGTGTTTTTAATTGTAATTTTAGTTTTCAGTTTTTACACATCATATAACATGTCCAAATCTTGAAGATACTATTCAGTGGTAGCTTTAATTAAAACAGAGTTTAGGAAATGAATCAATTTTCATCTATATTATGAGTGCCTTTGCAGGGCCATGGACAAAACACAGTTAAAGGAAGAGGACATTTCCTAAATGGAATTATCTCTACAGGCAAATGTCTTGGGAAAAAAATTGTGAGAAACATAAAATAGTAATCAGAGAAGGCCTTATAAATGTGCTGACAGTAAAACCCTTCCAACTCTAAGAGGTCTATCATCAATTTATTTGGGTTTCTAAGACCTGGAGTGTTTTTAGTTCTAGTATGATGGAAGCAACACAAGTATCCCTAACTTGATGCAGCCCTATGCAGCAGCTTTGGGCTGCTTTTCTGTTGTATGTGCAGATGTGCCTATCTGAGGTTGTGCATATGTGTCTGTGCTCCTATTTTTCTCACATCCTCAAAAAGTTCTTGTTAATTTTATCACCTACTCTTAGTTGCTCATGAGAAGTAATGTTAACACACCAGCTATTCTGATGACTGGGATCACAGTATGTCAACCCATCACAGAAACCTGTGGTCACCCTTGATGTTATCCAGGACAGGGCAAGGGACAGCAGTAGTCACTAACAAGGTGTTAGTCCTTGTTGTCTATTTATCACAATTATAAGTTCCAGAGTATTCTGCTGTCCAGTCTCCAGTACTACCATTATACAATAGCTCATTTCACATTCAATGGCTAACTCAAAGAATGTTGAGAATATAGCAAATGAAATAAGGGCTCAGAATATTCTAGGGGGCTGATGCCATGGCTCAATAGGTTAATCCTCTGCCTGTTTTGCTGGCATTCCATATGGGTACCAGTTCTAGTCCCGGCTGCTCCTCTTTCAATCCAGTTCTCTTCTGCGGCCTGGGAAAGCAGTAGAAGATGGCCCAGGTGCTTGGGCCCCTGCACCCACATGGGAGAACAGGAAGAAGCACCTGGTTCTTGGTTTTGGATCAGTGCAGCTCCAGCTGTTGCAGCTGTATGGAGATTGAACCAATGGAAGGAAAACCTTTCTCTGTCTCTCCCTGTCACTGTCTGTAACTCTACCTCTCAAATAAATTATTAAAATCTTTAAAAAAATCTTAAAAAAGAATATTCTATATAAAATTCCCACTGAAATATATTAAAAGTCAAATATTCATTTTTTAAGCATATATATTTTTCTGAAAGGTAGAGAGACAGATTTTCCATCTAGTTGTTTATTTCCCAAATGCTCCCAACATCTGAGACTGGACCAGGCTGAACCTAGTATCCAGAAACTCTATCTGAGTCTTCAATGAGGGTGGCTAGGGGCCAAGTACTTGGGCCATAATTTGCTGCCTTCCTGAGGATACCTGGGGAGGGGGGCAAGTGCCTGTGGGCCTCTCAGATATAGGAAGAATTTCTGGCACAATCAGGTTGCAAATGTTGTGCAAGCAGGCTGCAAGCTGGAAAGCTTGTTTTCACCTGATGGCAACTCCCCTATAATAACCTCCTGTTCAGTATGTGTGAGCCTGTACTTCTAACCACAACTTCAATCCTCTACCCAGAGCTAGTACAGGAAGGACCTGAGCCCCTAAAGAGAATCTGGCTGACTTCAGGAGACCCCCACTATCTCCATGGGTGGCCCCAGTTCAATCAACATAGAGTATGTGAAGCCCCTGCCCAATGGGCATCCCCCTAGATTGACCCAATTAAAATGCAGTAATGCCATAAAAACCCTGGGTGCTTCCTGAAAGCCATTGTCCTGATCTGGCATTCCATCTGGTCTCCTGTTGGACTAGATGCTTTACTGTTGCTTTACAAACAAAATAAAGCTTTTGCATCTTATTTGCAAATTGTTTCCCAGGTTTTTATCTCTATATTAAGCTGAGGAAAAGCACACATGGAGCTTGCTCAGGTAACCACCCTCCCCTCTAGGACCCATAACACTTCCCAGAAATATTAGCCAAAGTGGATCAGAAGTAAAGCAACTGTTACTTGAAGCAATGTTCTGATGTGGGATACTGGCATCACAAGCAGTGACTTAATTCATTATATGATAATGTTGGCCTCTAAGAATATTTAAGTAAACTTGTTAAATAAAATTATTTAAATAAAATCCTAGCAGAATTGAATCTTAGAATATCTGACTTTAATAAGTTACAGCATATTTATCATCTACCAATGCATTTTAGAAAATGACATTCAAAACACACAGGGTTATATATTTCCTGATATTTTCTAAAGCATTTATTTTCAGTGCCACCATAAGAAACTATTTACTATAGAGAGAAGAAAAATTCCTCAACCAAAATCCAAAATCTAGAAATCTGTACAACTTTGCCACAATCTGTCCAAATTTACACTAGTTCCTAATTTACCCAATAAAACATGACTAACAAAGTTGAGGAGATAGATGGTGATTTGTGGAAAAGACTTTTACATAATTAAATCCAAGGAGAGTTACAAGCCAGACCTCCACTTTCTAAAATTAAGTTGTTTACTCAGACTTAGAAAACTATGAACTAACAAATATACAGATAGCTGGCTTGTGCATGGTATTTTCTTGAGTCTACTTTTTTTTAAGCCTGCTGCCATGGAAGATTCTGGTCACTTGCTACTTTCAAGGCCAAAAAAAAAAAGCAGCATACAAGAGCTGACCATTTTCCCAGGTCATGCTTACTTTATGTACATTTATAGATATTTAAGTGCTAGATAAAAGTCTTGTCATAAAATTTCCAGTACTACCATTTTAAAGACATTTATCTTTCCTATTGAGCTACCAAAGATTAATGATGATTTTCAAGCATTAATAGTGAAAACTTATCTGAAAGATATACTGCAGAGAAAGATTCATTGAAATACTGATTTTCAAGAAAGGGACTGATATAAAACTTTAGGTATAATGCCTGGGAGAAACTGAAACATAGGACTTCACTCCCTAGGAAATAAAATGATCATTTACTTGGTCTCAAGGGCTACTAAGTCATTGAAAGGGGCTGTACAAACCATGGCTTTTGATACTTAAAAACTATTTTACCATTCTATCTTGCGCAAGATCTTCACAGCTGTGACATGGTTTAAGTTCCATAATGTATCATCAAGAAGAGCTCACCCAAAGCAAAAATCAAATTTGACCATCCAAATTTGTCCATAAGATTTCTTTCCATAACCTATATCTTGACCTGATAATCATTATATTGTAATTTTTGGAAGGGTTTTTTCCCTACTTAAGAGAACCCTCCTTTGAGCAGATTTTGCTGTCTACATTTGCACCTTGGTGCTGTTCTGAGTGCTGCCTCCTGCTGGTGGGACATCCTACAGCACTCCGGTGGAGCCATCCTGTCTGACTCTGTGGGGCACTTCATAGGGGTCAACCCAGAGTGCAAGTTAGTGTTCAGGGAGAAGCCTGACTAGCTCCTGACTGCTCAGTGCAATCAGAGGGTCCAGTTTCTGGTTGATGTCCACAGGAATATGATGATAACCTGTTCCCTTGCACAGCTTCTCTGGGAGCCAGTGCAGTGTGTAAAGCTCTGCCCATTCTCCTGGAGGCTCTGACTGAAGGTCTGCAGCTATCACTTGATCATGAGCCTCTTGGTGTGGTGGAACATGGAGATGATGGACTCAGTGGTGGCTATCTTGCATATCATGGGGGTGGCCCAGGTGTAAAAGGGTTGCCTGGGGTTGCACCATGGCAGCCAGGACTTGCCTGGGCTCCCTCCCAGGTGAGAGAGCTGAGAGGGAGTGAAACTCTGATGGCTACTGCCCTCGCCACGTCTTTGGAGTAAAAAAAATATTTTCAAGACAAGAGGAGATGGGAGAGAGGAAGAGAAGGGACAAGCAGCCTGGTTACAGTTCTGGGAGCCCCTCAGCCACCTCTGCCTCTAGCTCTTTAACCTTTCAAACCTCAACATAAACAATATGTAAGTATGTTGTGCCCTGAATGACTTCCATCTGCCCAGCTGAATCAGTGAAATATCTCATGGCAGCCAAGTGTTAGTGCTCTCCCAATGCACAGCTGACATTGGAAAACATTCCAACCACACAGGGTACTGTTTCACAGTTTGCATTTGTCAATAAGAGTGACAAAATAAATAAAATATTTGCATTTATTATTAAAGTAGAAATGTGATAACTTTATTACCAGAAATGCTTTTATAAATTATTAGTGCAGTATATAAATGTCTGAAATTACTAGCTTGTACTTTAAAAATAATATTATTTAAATATACATAAATAATGAGTCTTGGAAAAATATGATACAATTATGGGAACACAGTATGTTACTACATCATGACCAGAATCTATTGTTAAGCTGACAGCATACTTTGCAGATGTTTCCTATGCATAGTCAGATATTTTTATGTAACTGGGATTATATTAGAAAGACACATTTTTTTTGCACAGGCAGAGTGGACAGTGAGAGAGAGAGAGACAGAGAGAAAGGTCTTCCTTTGCCATTGGTTCACCCTCCAATGGCTGCTGCAGCCCGAATGCTGCGGCCAGTGCACCACACTGATCCGAAGCCAGGACCCAGGTGCTTCTCCTGGTCTCCCATGCGGGTGCAGGACCCAAGCACTTGGGCCATCCTCCACTGCCTTTCTGGGCCACAGCAGAGAGCTGGACATGAAGAGGAGTGACCAGGACAGAATTTGGCACCCTGACCAGGACTAGAACTCCAGGGTGCCAGTGCCACAGGCAGAGGATTAGCCTATTGAGCCACGGCACCAACAAACTTTCCTAAATCTTAAATGTAGATCACCATACATCTCAAAACACTGCAAAAATCTAACAGCAGTTGCTGTTAGCCACAGAGTTCATGTATTTGATTACTAAAGACACAATGGCAACTAATTTCAGATATAGGAATTCATATAAATGTTGTTTATTATTCAAGCTTCTGAAATTTTCTGATTTATCATTTAAGAAATACCTCACATAATTTCATGATTAGGTTTCTGTTTCAGGATTTCACCTGCCATATTCCTCCCATTGCCGGTAGCAGAGAGTAGTGTTCTTCACTTAAGTAGCTCCTTGCTATATATTATATATTTAATTCCTAGTTGTGTGGTATCTCTTACAATTTATCAGAGAAAAGCCATGTCCATTTTGGAGATGGAGGGACTTAAATAGAGGCTAAAACTATAAAGTAAGGAAACATTTATTCTCTTTGTTTATCCTTATATAATCAATGAAAAATTAATCTTATTGAAAATGCTTTTATATATTACCATTTAAAATGCCCACAGAATGCTGGAAGTTGTAGGCACAATATCGTGGGATATTGCAAAAGTACAGTTCTCATAATTTGGTGGATTCTAAGCTGACTGAATTGAGAAAAGATGTGCTGCTTTACACCAGGAGAAAATAGCAGAAAAAAGTGGAGGGATTGTGTCCGCAGTGGAAGTTGGAGACAAAACTGCAGTGGAAATTCTGCCAATGCAAGAGTGACACTATGTCATAGTGCAGAAGTTACACAATGAGCACAGACACAATAGAGGATCCCACAGCCATGAGCAACAGGACATTGCCAGCTTTGGAGAGTGAGGTGAGAGCAGGCTGCATGCAGCAGCTTGTGCCTCTCATGATATTGCCAGAGGGAGAGCCTGGCAGACCACACTGTCTTTGAGTCCATCCTGGGATTCTAATAGGAGCAGGGTACCCTTCTAACACAGTGAAGACAAAGGGCATTTCTTTATCCCTATCCCCCAACAAGGGCACCCGGTGGGGGGAACGTGCCATTTTGACAACAGAAGTGGATGCAGCAGTACTTGTATGTACCTGTGAGCCCAGGAGGTTACCAGAGGAAAAATCCATATTCCTCACAGACTTTGATTCTGGCTGGGGGCTGAACACCCACATAGGATTGTGAGATTCCCCTAGTCTCTCAATATAGTACAGGTTCTAATGCTAAAAATGCCAAGGAGGATCACCCACAGGCTCTGGGAACATCTCTACTCTCTCTGTGGATGGGAAATGAAGAATAGGTTTTTTGAAAAAATAAACAAAATTGATACACCATTGGCCAAATAACCAAAACAAAGATGGAGAAGAAACAAATCAATGAAATCAGAAATGAAAAAGGAGCTGTAACAACAAACACCATAGAAACAAAAAGAATAATCAGGAATTATTGTGGCAAGTGGTATGCCAGCAAATTGGAAAATCTAGCAGAATTGGATAGATTTCTGTACACATACAATCTACCAAAATTGAGTCATGAGGACATAGAAAATCTAACAGACTTAACAAATTGACAAATTGACTGAACAAATTGACACTCTTGTTTATGGCATCAGTAATCACCCCAGGCTCTTGTCAATTTCTTAAGTCAACAACAGGAGTCACTGTGCACTTACTCCTCATTTAGGATCTCTGTCCTTAATGTGCTGTACATTGTGGTTTAATGCTAAAACTAGTACTCAAACAGTATTTTTCACTTTGTGTATCTATGTGGGTACAAACTGTTGAAGTCTTTACTTAATATATGCTAAACTGATCTTCTGTATATAAAGAGAATTGAAAATGAATCTTGATGTGAATGGAAGGGGAGAGGGAGTGGGAAAGGGGAGGGTTGTGGGTGGGAGGGAAGCTATGCGGCGGGGGAAGCCATTGCAATCCTTAAGATGTACTTTGGAAATTTATATTCATTAAATAAAAGTTAAAAAATAGAAAATATAACAGACTAATAACCCAGATTGAGATTGAGTCCATACTATAGACCCTCACAATAAAGAAATTCCAGGGCTAGTTGGCTTCACTGCTGAATTTTGCTAGACATTTAAAGAACTACTTCCAATTCTGAAGCTATTCAAAACATTCGAAAGGGAGGGAATCCTCCCAAACTCCTTCTATGAAGCCAGAATCACCTTATTTCCTAAACCAGAAAAAGACATAACAGAGAACTACAGACCTATATTCCTGATGAACATAGACACAAAAATCCTCAAAAAATACTAACCAATCAAATCCAAAATCAGAAAAATGGACCTGGACCTGGACCAAGTGGAACTAAAGGCTAACATGCAAAGATGGTTCAACATTCATAAATCAAAATATGTGACTGATCACATTAACAAACTGAACCAAAAAAAAAAAAAGATTATCTCAACAGTGGTAGAGAAAGCACTTGATAAAATACAACGTCACTTCATGATGAAAACCTTCAACAAATTGTAGATAGAAGGAACATTCCTCAAGACAATTAAGGCAATTTATGACAAACCACAGCCAGCATCGTACTGAATGGGGAAAAGCTGGAAGTATTCCCCCTAAGATACAGAACCAGACAAGGATGCGCACTCTCATGATTGCTATTCAATATAGTCCTGGAAGTTTTAGCCAATGCCATTAGGAAGAAAAATAAATCAAAGGGATTACAAATTGGAAGGGAGGAAGTCAAATTATCGCTATTTGCAGATCATATGATTCTAAACATAATAGAACCAAAAGACTCCACTAAGAGATTATTGGAACTCATTAAAAGGTTTGGGAAAGTGGCAGTATATACAATTAGCACACAAAAATCAATAGCTTTTGTATACAAAACAATGCCATGGCTGAGAAAGAAGTCTTAAGATCAGTCCCATTCACAGAGAGAATTCTATGACTGATAATTTTTTTTAAATAATGAAAAAATAGAAGAAGACACAAAAAACTGAAGCATCTTCCATGTTCATGGATTGGAAAAATCAGTATCATCAAAGTGTACATTCTACCAAAAGCAATTTACAGAATCAGTGAGATCCCAATCAAAATAACAAGGACATTCTCATCTGACCTAGAAAAAACAATGTTAAAGTTATATGGAAACACTACAGACCCTGAATAGCCACAGCAATCTTATACATAAAACCAAATCTGGAGGCACCATGAAATCAGATTTTGAGACACACTACTGGGAGTTATAATTGAAACAACCTGGTATTGGCAAAAAAAAAATATGAGTAGCCCAATGAAACCGCATAGAAACTCCATATTAATCAATGTATCTACAACCAACATATTTTTCACAAAAGAGCTAAAATCAATCCCTGGATCAAGGATAGTCTCTCCACCCTCACCTTAAACAAAAATCCAGTCAAAATGATTCAAATACCTTAATCTATGACCCAATACCATCAAATTATTCTAGGAAAAATTCAGATAAACTTTGCAAGACTTTAGCATAGGCGAAGACTTTAATTTTTTTAACTTTTATTTAATAAATATAAATTTCCAATGTACAGCTTAAGGATTACAGTGGCTTTTTGCCCTATAACTTCCCTCCCACCTGCAACCCTCCCATCTCCCACTCCCTCTCCCATTCCATTCACATCAAGATTCATTTTCAATTATCTTTATATACAGATCAATTTAGTATATACTAAGTAAAGATTTCAACAATTTGCAACCACACAGAAACACAAAGTGTAAAGTATTGTTTGAGTACTAGTTATAGCATCAATTCACAGTGTACAACATATTAATGACAGAGATCCTGCATGAGGAGTAGGTGCACAGTGACTCCTGTTGCTGACTTAACAAATTGACATCCTTGTTTATGGCATCAATAATAACCCGAGGCTCTTGTTATGAGTTGCCAAGGCTATGGAAGCCTTTTGACTTTGCCAACTCCAATCATACTTAGACAAGGTCATAGTCAAATAGTCAAAGTGGTAGTTCTGTCCTCCCTTCAGAGAAATGTACCTCCTTCTATAATGGCCCATTCTTTCCACTGGGATCTCACTCGCAGAGATCTTTCATTTAGGTGGGTTTTTTTTTGTTTGTTTTGTGTTGTTCTTTTGCCAGAGTGTCTTGGCTTTCCATGCCTAAAATACTCTCATGGGCTTTTCAAGCCAGATCCGAATGCTTAAAGGGTGATTCTGAGGCAGAGTGCTGTTTAGGACATCTGCATTCAAAGACTGTAATTTTTATCCCTCAAACCTCCCTGTCTGTGATTATGAGGAATTATTATAATTGAATTGACTATGAATATGAATTATGGTAATAAAAATAATGGCTAATAAGTTTTGAACCATTAACAAAGGGCAGATTTTGTTCTAGGGACTTGGGAGGTATACAACCATTACATTTTCACAATGACCCCATAAGGAAGAAACTATAACCTTTTTATGTTTTGATAAAAGAGTGCAGGTGCTGCGGCTCATTTGTTTAATCCTCCACCTGCAGCACCAGCATCTCATATGAGTGTCAGGTTCTAGTCCCGGTTGCTCCTCTTCCAGTCAAACTCTCTGCTGTGTCCCAGGAGGGTGGTGGAGGATAGTCCGTGTGCTTGGGTCACTGCACCCACCTGGGAGACCAGGAGGAAGCACCTGGCTCCTGGCTTCAGATTGGTGTAGCTCTGGCCATAGCAGCCATTTGAGGGGTGAACCAATGAAAGGAAGACCTTTCTCTCTGTCTCTCTCTCTCTCTCTCACTAACTGTATCTGTCAAATAAAAAAAAAAAGAAACTAGGGTGTTTAAATAGAATGTGATGGTCACAACTGCTTTTTTTTTTTACTCCAAAGAAAAACTATTGATCATAATGCACTCGAGCATGGGGTTTAGAGGCTTACATATCTGGTGTTATGCCTTATCCCTTTAAGTGCAGCCACAGTCATTTATCATTTGTTTTCCACAATTGGTAGAGAAATATAAATTTAAAGAAGTATATTGCTCTTCTTTATCTACTCTGAAAATATTTTGACTTACTGGGAGTTTAGGTAGTAGTTAATGGATAGATACTGACACATGGGTGAGTGGATGAAGACCTTCAGCTTTGTTATCTTCTGCCACAAGATAACACAAAAATGCCTAAATAAGTTGAAAGTCTCCTTTCTGGGAGTCACAACAAGCATATGCAATAGTAAATAAACACTAGACTTTAACCCTAACCATAGAAGATTACAAGGGGATTCTACACTTTACAAACATAATGGAAAGATTAATTTGATTTCTCATTCTTTTGTCTTTTTCTAGGTATTCAGTATAATTTAAAAATTTTCCCTTCATTATTTTAAAATATTTTTTCAATTATTTTTAATTTGCATTAATATAAAAAGAACAGATTTAATATACTTCTGAGGTATAATTCTAGTGAGATAACCATACTTCACTCCCATCCTTCTCTCCATCAACCAATGCTCCTCCTTCCCTTCTTTTTTATTTAAATTTGCAAAAGCTTAATTTTAGTCCATTGTATAATCACAGATTTAATGCACCACTAACAGTGGTAAGTTAAAGGTAGAAAGATCACAGTTTCACAGAAGTATAAACAAGGGCTAAAAACACCAAATCACAAGATGCCCATTTCATTCCCACACATCTTTTGTGTTTTATAATTCTACCATATATCAGAGAAAACATAATATTTGTCTTTGGCATACTGGATGATTTCATTAAGCATAATTGTATCCAGCTGAATCCAATTCTTTCCAAAACACAGAATTTCATTAATTTTTATGGCTGAGTAGTATTCAATCATGTATATATACTAAAAATCTTTTTTGAAGATTTATTTATTTATTTGAAAGTCTGAATTTTATAGGGTAAGGGAGAGAGAGAGAGAGAGAGAGAGAGAGAGAGAGAGAGAGAGAGAGAGAGAGAGACTCTTTCTGCTGGTTCACTCCTCAAATGGCCACAGCAGTCATGGCTGGGCCAGACTGGAGCCAGGGGCTTCTTCCAAGTCTCCCACATGGGTTCTGGACCCCAAGAACACAGGACATTTTCCATTATTTTTCCATGTGCATTAACAAGGAGCTGCATCAGAAGTGGAACATCAAGGACTAGAACAGGTGCCAATATGGGATACCAGTCCTGCAGATGCAAGTTGAACCTGCTACAGCATAGCTCTAGCCCCAACATTTTCTTCATTGAGTCATCAATTGATGGATATCTGTGTGATTCCATGTGTCAGCTATCTGAGAACTAATCTGCAATGAACATGAGGGTTCTTTCATATGGTGATTTAATTTCATTTGGGTAAATTCCCAAAGGATGCATGACTGGACCATATGGTAGATCTATTTTCAGATTTCTGAGTAATCTCTCTATTATCTTCCATAATGATTATGCTCATTTACATTACCATCAACAGTGTATTAAGGTAGTGTTTTCGATGCATCCTAACCAGCATTTATTATTTTACTGATTTTTGGATGGTTACCATTGTAACTGGGTGAGGAAATACTTAATATGGTTTTTATTTAAATTTCCCTGATGGCTACTATTTCTGAGCATTTTTTCATTTGTTATATTTCATCCTTTGAAAAATGCCTGTTCATGTCCTTTACCCATTTCTTAACTGTATTGTTTTGTTGTTGTTGAGATTTTGAGCTCTATATAGATTCTGAATATTAACTGTTTATCAATTTCATAGTTCACAAATATTTCATCTCATTCTGTCAGTTGCTTCTTCACTGTGTTAAGATTTTATTTTATAGTGCAAAGGCTTTGTAGCTTGATGTAATCCCATTTTTCTATGTGGGCTTTGATTGCCTGTGCTTATGGGGTCTTTTCAAAGAGTCCTTTGCATATGTTAATGTTGTGCATAATTTCCACATTATTTTCCTCTAGTAATTTTATGGTATCAGGTCATAGATGTAGATCTTTGATCCACTTTGAATTGACTTTTTGTGTAAGATGTAAGGTAAGTGTATTATACTTCTGCATGTGGAGATCCAATTTTTCCAGCACCATTTGTTGAAGAGACTGTCCTTTCTCCAGGGATTGATTTTAGCTCCTTTGTCAGTTTGTTGTAAATGCATGGATTAATTTCTAGGGTTTCTATTCTGTTCCATTGGACTGCATGTCAATTTATTTTGCCAACACCAAGCTATTTGATTGTAACTGCCCTGTTTTATGTCTCAAAATCTGGTATTGGGATGCCTCTGGCTTTGTTTTTTTGTTTAAGATTGCATTAGCTGCTCCAGGTGCCTTGTGATTCCATGTGAATTTTAGCATAATTTTTTCCAGATCTGAGAATATTATTGGTATTTTGATTAGGACTGCATTGAAATCTGTAAATTGTTTTGAGTAATATGGACACTTTGAGTATCTTAATTCTTCCAAATCACAAACATAGATGATTTTTAATGTATTATTGTGCCTTCTTCATTTCTTTAATGTTTTGTAATTTTGGCTGTAGAGATCTTTCAAACCTTTGATTAAATTTACTCCAAGGTATTTAAAGTTTTTTAATTATTGAAAGTTGTACTGAAGTTACAAGTTGTTCTTAGCCATGGCATTGTCTAGGTATAAGAAGGCTACTGATTTTTTTTGTGTGTTGTTCTTATAACCTGCAACTTTACCAACTTAACTCTCTTATGAGTTCCAATATTCTTCAGTGAAGTCTTTTGGTTCCTTTATATATAAGATCATGACATTTACAAACAAGGATAATTTGATTTTCTCCTTTACACATCATATATCATTGATTTCTTTCTTCTTTTTTGCCTAGTGGCTCTGGTTAAAGATTCAGGACTATATTGAATAGCACTTGTGAAAGTGGGCATCCTTCTCTGGTTCTGTACCCCAGTGGAAATGCTTCTGCCGTTTCCTCATTCAGTACAATGCTGGCTATAGGTTTGTTTATAATTCCTTGATTGTGTTGAGGAATGAATACTCCTCTATATCCAATATGCTTAAGAATTTTATAATGATGTTATATTTTATCAAATGCTTTCTTTGCTTGTATTGAAATAATCATGGGTTTATTCTTCAGCTTAATGTGATGTACTGCATTTATTTATTTGCATATGTTTAAACATTCCTACATACCAGAGATTAATCCCACTTGGTCCAGGTGAGTGATGATTCTGATGTGTTTTTGGATTCAATTAGCTTACCTTTTATAGAAGATTTTTGTATCTGTGTTTATCAGGAATATTGGCTTATCTTTTTCTTGTTTTTGACTTAAGGTGATGTTGGCTTCATAGTAGAAATTTGGGAGGATTCCTTCCCTTTCAATTGTTGTAGAAGTTTCAGAATTAGAATTAGAATTAGAATTAGAATTAGAATTAGAATTAGAATTAGAATTAGAATTAGAATTAGAATTAGAATTAGATCTTCTTTAAAAGTCTTGTGGAATTCTACAGTGAAGCCATCTGGTCCTGGGCTTTTCTTTGTTGGGAGGCTCTTTATTACTGATTCAGTCTCCATCTTGCTTATTGGCCTGTTTAAGTTTCTGTGTCTTCATAACTCAATTTTGATAGATTGTATGCTTCTAGAAATCTATGCATTTCTTGTAGATTTTTCCAATCTGTTGGCATATAGCTGTTTGCAGTAATTCCTGATGATTCTTTTTATTTCTGTGGTCCCTGTTGTAACATTTGTTTTTTTTTCTTTTTTTTAAAGATTTTTTAATTTATTTGAAAGTAAGAATTACACAGAGAAAGAAGGAGAAGCAGAGATAAAGAGAAGCCTTCCATTGCTGGTTCACTCTCCAGTTGGCTGTAATTGCTGGAGTTTTGTTGATCCGAATCCAGGAGCCAGGAAAGTGTTATGAGTCTCTCATGCAGGTGGAGGGGCCCAAGGACTTGGGCCACCTTCTATGCTTTCCCAGGACACAGTGAAAAGCTGGATCTTAAGTGGAGCATCTGGGTCTTAAACCAGTACCCCTATGGTATCCCGGCACTTCAGGCAGTGTCTTTATCTGCTGTGCCACAGACTGGTCCCAACATCACTTTTTTCACCTCTGATTTTGTTAATTTTGGTCTTCTCCCTTGTTTGTTTAGGTAAACCAGAGATGTATCAATTTTATTTATTTTTCAAAACACTATTTCTTCATTTCATCGACTTTTTGAATTATTACATAATGACCAAATTTGTCTCTTTTGAGTTTCTTTATCCTTTTTAAAGATTTATTTATTTATTTGAAAGTCAGAGTTACACCAAGAGAGAAGGAGAGGCAGAGAAAGAGGTCTTCCATCTGCTGGTTCACTCCTGATTGGCAGCAATGGCTGGAGCTGCGCCAATCTGAAACCAGGAGCAAGAACATCTTCTGGGTCTCCCATATGGGTGCAGGAGCTCAAGGACATGGGCCATCTTCTACTACTTTCCCAGGCCATAGCAGAGAGCTGGATCAGAAGTGGAACAGTCAGGACATGAACCAGCACCTTCATGGGATGCTGGCGCTGCAGGCAATGGCCTTACCAGCTATGCCACAGCACTGGCCCCAACAGTTTCTGTCTTAAAGTCTATTATCTTTGGCTTAGTGCCCACACAACTGAACACATGCCAAGTAGGGCTCCAGAGACTCACTGCTGGCAGACCCTTGGGCTGAGGGCAGACACTCTTCCTCCCTTCCACTTCCAACATGCTGCTAGCTTAGTGTGTGTTTGTGTGGTAACACCATGTCTGCTCCACTGTTAGCCATTGTGCCTTTTGCCCAGAATGGTGCCACTGTGGTAATTTTCCTTCATGGATTGGGAGATACTGGGAATGGATGGGCAGAAGCCTTTGCAGGTGTCACAAGTTCACATACCAAATGTATCAGCTTGCATACACCTGTTATGCCTGTTACATAACATATAAACATGGATATGCCTTCTTGGTTTGATAATATTGGACTTCGATCAGACTCACAGGAGGATGAATCTGGAATTAAACAGGCGGCAGAAAATGTAAAGGCTTTGATAGATCAAGCAGTGACAAGTGGCATCCTCTCTAACAGAATTATTTTGGAAGGATTTTCTCAGGGAACAACTTCATTTTTATATACTGTTGTTACCACATAGCAGAAACTGGAGGGTGTCACTGCACTCAGTTGCTGGCTTCCACTTCGGACTTCATTTACAAGGGGTGATAACAGGGATATTTCTATTCTCCAGTGCCATGGAGATTGCAACCCTTAGGTCCACTAATGTTTGGTTTTCTTACTATGGAAAAGCTAAACACATTGCTAAATCTGGCCAGTGTAACCTTTAAGACCTATGAAGGCATGAGGCACAGTTCCTGTCAGCAGGAAATGATGGATGTCAGGCAATTCATTGATAAAATCCTACCTCTAATTGATTTGAGTCATTAAGAAGCCTTGTGTAGAAGTACACCAGTATCATTGTTGTACAGTGTAATGCTTTTCCTGTGCTCAGCCTTGAAAATTCTATTTGTACTGTTAAAATGTTTCACAATTACATACCTATGACAATGACTAAATAATGTCTCCTCATAGGAAATACATATTTCAGTTTCTACACATGTATTTGTAAAGTATGATCCAAAATATACTTTTATTAATATAGGTGAAGCAGCTAGCTTCCTTTTCTTAACTGGAATTTAGCAAAATAATGCATTTCAGTCAGATTTTTTATTACATTATTTGAAATTTAACAGTATGCTTAAGGAAAATTTATGTAGGTGTGAATGAGCAGTAAAGATATAAGAGATTTTAGCATAGTGTGACTTAGTCTATAAATTTGTTCAAAAGTTGCTTAGTCATCATGCACTCTCTGGTATCTTTATATATGCACTCCTGTGTAATGATTGTAATACCTAAGAGGGAGAAGGTATTACATTATTCCTAATAATAGAGATACACTTTTATGTGTCAGTAAGGAGTAATATTGCTCTCTTGAAGTAATGACCTTTCTATTTTGGGGGCCAGACTTTTCCCTGATGTCAAGAAAATAAACAATATTTTTTCCTAATCGTCCTTCATAGCAGACCAAATACTGCTTTCCTGCCATAGAATCTACTGTCAACAATGCTGTAATTTGACATTATGAATCATAGACATATGGTATTGAAAATCTATTTGCACATTAAGAGAAAATAACCATTACTTAAAGCTTTCTGTATAATATTTCAAATAACCTTACATTAGTCTAAACTTAGACCTGTTAAGTGATTAGATTCTTCAATCCAGGTAATAAGTCATTCTGTGCTTTTATTTTTCTATATATAATTCAAAGAATAATTAGGTCCTATTCTAGTATATTCTGAAGTAGTTGAGACCAATCTTAAAAACTGATTTCTGAGATGATTTCACCTCCTGGTAGCATAGTTTGTTTTCTGTACATTTGTTTCAAACCAGCTATTGTAGGAAAAGATCAGTCCATTCGAAAAATGTTTTTATGTACTAGTAAACTTAGGTTTTCATTTTGTTAAATGATTTTAATGATTAGTTTTCTGTGCAGACATAGAAACAGCAATCACTCAATTTTATATAGTCAAAACTCCAGATTACTGACAAAAATGTTTGAAAACAAGTTTATGGATAATAAACATTAACTAGAACCATGTTCTCTGGTATAGTTACCACAGTTTATATGTAGCAAAAACGGATGCTTAACATTTCTGAGGCATGTTAATTTTTCTGCTGTATTCCAACTGAGCAAATGATGTTAAGAATATATCTTTAGGCTGGCGCTGTGGCTTAACAGGCTAATCATCCGCCTTGTGGCACTGGCACATCAGGTTCTAATCCTGGTTGGGGTGCTGGATTCTATCCCAATTGCCCCTCTTCCAGGCCAGCTCTCTGCTATGGCCCGGGAAGGCAGTGGAGGATGGCCCAAGTGCTTGGGCCTTGCACCCGCATGGGAGACCAGGAGAAGCACCTGGCTCCTGGCTTCGGATCAGCGAGATGCGCCTGCCACAGCAGCCATTGGAGGGTGAACCAACGGCAAAAAGGAAGACCTTTCTCTCTGTCTCTCTCTCTCACTATCCACTCTGTCTGGCAAAAAAAAAAAAAAGAATGTATCTTTATAAATGAGTGCTAATTGGTAATGAAAATAATTTAGTAATAGACTATAGAGGATATTAATAATGAAATCATATGTTTAGGTCTGGTTTGAAAACCTTTTACTGAGTCATTTTGCTTTGCCTTAAAGAACAAAATCTTCTGTTTCAGTTATATAAATCAGCAAGATCTTATTTATGGCAAGAAATATTCTGTTGAAATGTGCTGTGATGTGGGAAATGTAAATGTTTTCCACAGTTACTATTTATGTGAAATAAAATTTAATTCTGAAAAAAAGTATATTTTGTCTGTTATTAGGATAGGTGCTCCTGCCTATTTTTTATTTCCATTATCATGGAATAATATTCTCCATTCTATCACTTTTAATCTGTGTATATCTTTGTTGGTGTGGTGTGTTTCTTGTATGCAACATATAAATGAGTCTTTTTTTTTAACTTTTATTTAATGAATATAAATTTCCAGTATACAGCTTATGGATTACAATGGCTTCCCCTTCCCATAATTTCCCTCCCACCCGCAACCCTCCCGTCTCCCGCTCCCTCTCCCTTTCCATTCACATCAAGATTCATTTTCAATTCTATTTATATACAGAAGATCAATTTAGTATAAATACTTCAACAGTTTGCACCCACCTAGAAACACAAAGTGAAACATACTGTTTGAGTACTAGTTATAGCATTAAATCAAAATGTACAGTACATTAAGGACAGAGATCCCACATCAGGAGCAAGCGCACAGTGGCTCCTGTTGTTGACCCAACAAATTGACACTCTAGTTTATGGCGCCAGTAACCACCCTAGGCTGTCGTCATGAGTTGCCAAGGCTATGGAAGCCTTCCAAGTTCCCCGACTCTGATCATATTTAGACATGGTCATAAAAGACAGGTTGAGGATAGTAACCAATGATCCTAAGAGTGGCCTTAACCAGATCTGAATAATTATACAGCATGAAGTGGGGAAGAGGACCATCAGTACACACAGGTTGGGAGTAGAGCCATTGGTGGTAGAGTGGAGGTTATGATTACAAAGGAATGAGGCCCAAGTGCACTAGACAGGGCCTAGAACAAAGGACAGAGTCATTATTAGAGGAGATAAAAAAGGTGCTGTCTAAGCTACAATTAAGTTTTCTGATTGAGAGGCAAATAGAACCTGATAGAAGGGGCTTGATAATAATCTGGTGGGCTTTAGGCCTTGTAAGTTAAGAGGCCCAGACCTATCTATCTCTTCACATGGGGTATATCCTAAGGGAGGTGTGAACCTCCTAGGGGAAGGCACTCTGTTGACTTTCATTACTTGGCTGGCCTGGGAGGAGAGCTGGCCAGGTAAAGGCAGGGGGCATCTCTAACAAGAAATTTACAGTTCTGCCTGCAATGTTGCTGACCCTACTTGGCTGTCCCCTCAACTGCAGTGTGAGTCTTTGTTTTTAATCCATTCAACTAGTCTGTATCTTATTCGGAGAGTTTATTCCACTTACATTCAAGATTGTTATTGATGAATGATGACTTGTTCTTGCCATTTTTTTCCACAAATATTCCTACTGGTATTTTTTTATCTCCTTTGTACTATTGTTAGGTTTTCTGCCTCCCATTATTTTATGATGCTGATTATCTTTCTCTGTTTCTGTGTTATGTGCAGCTTTAAGTATCACTTTTAAGGCAACATGTTTTTAAAATTTTGTTTGTTTTGGAAAGTCTTTATTAACCTTCATTTATAAATAAGAGCTGAGCTAAGTACAGTATTCTAGCCCTATGGTTTTGTTTTTCTTTAAGGATTTGGACTATGTCTCTCCTTTCTATCCTTTGCTGTAGGATTTTTGATGAGAAACCTGCTATCAATCTGGAGCTCCTTTAAAGATAATCTGGCATTTCTGTTTTGTGCTTTTGTTTTTAATTTGACTGGTAGATTTAAGACAGTGAGAGAGAGAGAGACAGAGAGAAAGGTCTTCCCTCTGTTGGTTCACTCCTCAAATGGCTGCTGTAGCCAGCACACTGTGATGATCCGAAGCCAGGAGCCAGGTCCTTCCTTCTGGTCTCCCATGCGGGTACAGGGGCCCAAGCACCTGGGCCATCCTCCACTGTCTTCCCAGGCCACAGCAGAGAGCTGGCCTGAAAGAGGAGCAACCAGGACAACCAGCGCCCAAACTGGAACTAGAACCCAGAGTACCGGTGCTGTAGGCAAAGAATTAGCCTAGTGAGCCCTGGCACCAGCCTGTAATTGCAAGTTAAAAGTCACTAACCCAGCATTTTATATGCTTCCAGTGTGAAGATTGGTAAGTGCCCTTCTATTATTACACAGGGAAACAGTTTTATTTGACTCCTGTATTTGTATTTGTTCTAATAGACAGCCTAGTTATTGGCTTGTCACCTTGAACTTGTTTAGTCTTGGTTTTCAGCTTTTCTAAAGTAGGCCTGAATAAATGTAAGGTTTTCCATTAAGCATTATTAAATTTGAAGGTATGGAACTCCAATATTTTATTCCCCTTAACATCAAACCAGGGCTATTTAACATACTTTTTGATATGATGGTCTAAAATTAGCATTAGGGGGGTCATCACTGTGGCATAGCCAGTAACTGCAGCCTGCAGTGCCAGCATCCCATATGGGTACTGCTTTGAGTTCCAGCTTCTCCACTTCCAATCCAGCTCCCTGCTATGGCCTGGCAAAGCATTAGAAGATGGCCAAAGTCCTTGGGCCACTGCACCTGCATGGGAGACCCAGAAGAAGCTCCTGGCTCCTGCCTTCAGATTGGCATAGCTCCAGCCATTTCAGCCAGCTGGGAGTAAACCAGCAGATGGGAGCCTTTTCTCTCTATGCCTCTTCTTCTTTTGTATGTAACTCTGGATTTCAAGTAAATTAATTGATTTTTAAAATCCTTTAAAAATAAAATAAAATAAGGATTACTGCAGTGTGTGATTCTTAATTATAAAGTACAGCCTTTGATTATTTCACTTACATGACTGTGATGTTAATAATATATTAACAAGGTCTTACTTGGGTTAGAACTTAGATAACCTCCAAACCAAATAATCTGAAATATATTTTTACACTCCCACCCCAGGATCAGCTACTCTCTGGTGAACCTCACGTAGTTTCACTCCATCGATGCTCAGTCTATCTCACCCTCAAGGGCTTGTGGGGACTTTACATACCCAGCTCTCAAGTTTTCATCTGTTCAGTTACATTTATTCCAGTTTCTTCTTTGGAAAGTTCTTGCTGTCCTCAGATATGGTGACTACTGCATCTCAATAGCAGCAGGTATTGACTGTAATCCAGCTCATTGTATTGTTGAAAGGTAATTTTTCTCAGCAAGAACACATACAACTATAGTGACTGCTTGTCAAATTTTCTTTTCTTGGTGATCTCAATGTTTTATTGCCTGACATCTTCTCACAAGCTTTCAAACACTCCTCAATGCTTTTGCTGTGTTTTTTAGTGCCAAGAGATTTTAACTAGGTATTGAAAGTAAAATTACCTAATTGTATTTCTACATTCATGTTTTTGGCCCACTGAGAATACATCCTGATATTTCATATGACAAAAAATGCATTTTAGTAACTCATTTTGATATAATTTCTAATTTTGGAAGTCTATCACATTTTCAGATTGATTTGAAAGGCAGAACAATAGAGATAGGGAGAGGTGGAGAGATTTTACTTCTACTTGCTCACTGCCCAAATAGCTACAACATCCATGTCTGGGCCAGGCTGAAGCCAGGAGCCAGACATTACATCCTGGTCTCCTACATGGGTGGCAGAGGCCAAGTAATTGGGTTACCTCCCACTGCTTTCTCAGGCACATTATCAAGGCACTATATTGGAAGCAGAACATTCAGAACTTGGAGAGGCATTCCAGTGAAGAATACTGCTACCACAAACAGATGCTTAACCTGGTGTGGCACAATGCCAGACCTTCTTATAAAGTTAAGATTCAGTTATGTGGAAGCCAAAGTAAGAGAGAGCAAGCTATCACTTTTATTAGTTTTTTCCTAAATAGTTGCTTATCACAGAATAATATAATACAAATATTTCTATTACTTATTTCTCTATTTTTACATTTTATATAACTCACAAAATAGTGATTGTATAAAAATTCATAGCAAGTTACCAAAGCATACAATTTCCAAAGCTGTTTTGTTACATTCAGTTTCCAAAGGATGCCCTCATCTCAATAGTTAAAACGCAGACATTATGTGGTATTTCATTACCTTTGGTAAAAACTATCCTCATTATTTTGTCTCCTCACAGTACTAACTCTGGTATCTACTTTATGCACAATCTGCTAGTACTAGAATATAAGAAAAGATTAAGGCTGGAACAACAAGAGGCAGATATTGCCAAGAAGCAATGTCAGCCTTGGGTCACACTCTCACTTTAGTGTCATCTGTCTACACAGATGGGCAAGGTGAGAGCTCAGGGGCCTCCATCCTGGTGTCTATAGATGCTCTCAGTTGGGCAAGAAGCAAATTTGTGGGGGTAAAGTGGAAACAGAGCCATCTCTAAGGAACCCAAGTGGCTGTGCTGTGGTGTGGTTGGACCAGTGACACAAACAAAAGAGCCAGTGTGGGTGCTGATGCTGTGGCATAGTGGGTAAGGCTACTACTTGCAGTACTGGCATTCCATATGGGCACCGGTTTGAGTCCTGGATGCTCCACTTCCAATCCAGCTATCTTCTATGGCCTGGGAAACCAGTAGAAAATGCCCCAAGTCCTTGGACCCCTGTATCCATGTGGGAGGGCTCTGGAAGAAGCTTCTGGCTCCTGGCTTTGGAATGGCACAGCTCTGTCCATTGTGGCCAATTGGGGAGTGGAGGTAAACCCTGTTGATACACCCATACAGGCCCTAACTATGGCCATTAACAAACTTCACACAAAGAAGTCTAATGACCCTCCAGTTTGTTGGGGATGTCAGGAAATAGGACACCTACAGTGAAACTGCCCAAATGCTGACACATGGGGCAAGCCCAAAACACTGTGTCCCAGATGTAAAAAACACTTCCATTGGACACCTGGAACAAGCCCACATTCTACACCAAAAATTTTATATGTCAGCAAGAAACATAAAACTGCTTTTCCTAGAGCTAACAATGAACCAATGCAAACATCTAGGCACTTTTGCAATAATTGTGCACCCCTCGCCCTGTTAGGCCGACTGCAACAAGCAGGAGTGAACATATGAGGCCTTGCTCCTAATAAGCTCTGGCAAGTGGACATCATGCACATTAACTCATTTGTTAAACTTAAGTTTGCCCATGTGGTGGTAGAAACTTATTCAAAGGCTGTATTTGCAACAGCCTAATCTGGAGAAAAGGCTAGTAATGTGATAAAGGTGGTTAAATCAGCCATGCTGGTCCTTGGTGTCCCCTGGACCATAAAGACTGACAACAAGCCAGTGTATACATCACAGGAATTTAATTCCTTCCTGAAATCCTGGAACATACAGTCTGCCACAGGTATACTATACAACCCATAGGGACAGGCAATCATTGAAAGAACTCATAGGACAATTAAAGATTTCTTACAAAGACAGAAAAACAATAATATGCCCCCAGACCCACAGCTTGCTTTGACTGAGGTCCTTTTCACTATCAATTTTCTCACTTTTGATTCCCAAGTGATAAGCCCAGCTTATAAACACTGGGGATCCTTTCCATCCCAGACCGCAGCCACTATGGTTAGGTGGAAAGACCCCCTGACAGGAGAATGGAAAGGACCACACCCCCTGCTAACCAAGGGTTGAGGATATGCTTGTATCTTTCCAGAGAATGTGGGACAGCCTATTTGAGTACCAGCCAGAAACATCAAGCCTGCAACTGACAGCCAACCAGAACCAGCTGAACAAGACTGAGAGTCTGCCTTGTTAGCAGATTCACCTGCCCTATCATCCTACCCTGAGAAAGTGCCCATAGCCACATCTGTTACTGTTTTATACCCCACTAGCTCTGGTTAGCCACTCAAACGGCCCACAGCCTGCATGTGGTCATGCAATTCCTGATAACCATTGTTCCTCATTCCTGCCCCTATCTGAGCAAGCACTCCTGTGGTCTCTCATTTTGAGCACTGGTTAGTCAATGATGGGTAAGATCCCCTGGGGGACAACCTAAGACAGCCACAGCCATGTATGGAGACCACTTGGAAACAGGGTCAATAATGGTATGGCCAAGAATCATGTCTCCCGTTGCTCAAAAATAAACAAAAAGGGGGAAATGTGGTGAAATGAGGAGGTGAAAAAGTCATGCCAAGATGGCCACTGAGGTGAGAGGGTCATGCCAAGATGGCCACTGACAACAGAAACAGCCTGGCAACAGGCTGTGGTTGGATGATTGCAGAAACTGCCTGGCAAGAGCCTGACTGGCAACAGGCCATGATTAGATGATGGCAGAAACTGCCTGGCAACAGAGCCTGACTGGCAACAGGCTGTGATTGGATGGTTTTGGAAACTGCCTGGCAACAGGCTGTGACTGGTTAGGGCATAGACTGCCCCATGACCAGATTGGCTGCCTTGGCTATATAAGCAGCTGTAACAACTGAAATAAATGAGTCTGCAGGCTGCTTGCCTCAGGCCCACTTTAACCCAACTCCCAAGGTCTGTGTGGTGACCCCACACCTCTTGCCCCCACCACGCTCCTCCTTTCAGAAATGAATCCACAGCAACAGCAGATGGAAGACCTTTCTGTCTCTCTGCCTTTCCTTCTCTCTTTGTGTAACTCTGACTTTAAAATAAATAAATCTTTATTTAATATAGAGGTGACCTTCTGTATATAAAGTTAATTAAAAATGAATCTTAATGAAGAATCGGATGGGAAAGGGAGTAGGAGATGGGATGGGAGTGGTGGTGGGAATGTGGTTATTGAGGAAAGAACTGCTATATTCATAAAGCTACACCTATGAAATTTATATTCATTAAATAAAAGATTTCTAAAAAATTTTAAAAAAGGAAATCAATAAGAAAAGAGAAGCCCAGAAAAGCCTCCAGTATTTAAAACTCAAATAAAGTATATAATCCACAGATGAAAAAAATCACAAAGATTATAATTTATGTTGGACAAAATGAACATACAAAATAACAATTACATTTGTGGTAGATACATGGAGACCAGAATGTCTTCATGACACTAATATCTGAGGTGGAAATTACTGCCCTTTGAATGTAGGCTGGCCTTTGCCTACCAAGCCAACACAGCTTGGCATATTTAAAGCACTGAAAAAGCCATTAGTAACAAATAATACTACCCTGTTTGGAAATATTTTGAATTTGAATATTGTTCTCTGAATAAATGACAATCATTTAATAGTCTATGTTATGATATCGAATTTTAATTTTGAATTTAAAATGTTAAGAAAAAAGGGGAGAAACAATGACAATGGGGTTGGTAGTAACTTATTTTACATTATACTAATGATTCAAAAGCAACAAAAGAAAACTGCCGCAGGAATTGTATAAAATTAAAACTGTTTATACAATAAAAGGTACTATCAGAGTGGAAAGGGAACCCATTTAATGGGAAGAGTGTTTACAATTCACGTTTCAGAAGAGATCATTATTGGAGATATGTTGCATATAAGAAAATCCTACAACTCAGAAACAAAAACATTTAGAGATGGACAATGGATTAAATAACTCTACGAAGTTATTCAAATTTCTGCTTAGCACATGAAAGAATTATCAGCATATTTGTTGCTTGCAAAATGCAAATGACAAACAATAAAATACCACTTTACACCCATTCAAATGTCCATTATGAGCAAATAAGTGTTAGCAATGCTGGAGAAATTGAATCTCTAATATACTCCAGTTGTGAATGCAAAATGATGAAAACAATATGTAAGAAAGTACTGAAACTTCCAAAAAACTAAATGTAAAATTTTCTTATGATCCAGGAATTCCACTACTGAGTATGCAACCAAAAGAAGTGAAAGTGGGTTTCCACTGTTGCAGAACATATATATATGCATACTATTTAACTCTTTACTTAGTGTAAGTCTAATCTTATGAGTATAAAGTAAGTTAACTGAAAATGGATATTTGTAAAAAATAAGAATAGGAATAGGAGAGGGAGGTTGAAGAAGGGTGGTAGCATGGATAGGAAGAAGGGTAAGGTGGAAAGTATCACTATGTTCCTGAATGTGTGTCTATGAAATACATGAAATTTGTATACCTTAAATAAGATTTTAAAAAGAACATATATTTGCACACACATGTTCAAAGCAACATTATTCACAATAAACAAAAGATAGAAGCAACTCAACTTTCCATGAAAAGATAAATTAAAAAAGAATGCATGTTATATACATATGCATTAGTTTAATTTCTGGTGTTAATAATACATTATGACAGTCTGACCAAGTTATATACGGAAAGGTTTATTTCCACTCACAGTTCTGGTTGAAGGATAGGGAGCAGTATCTGGTGATGGCCTTCTCACTGGTGAATTCTAGAAGAAGCACAAGTCTTTACATGGTAACAGACAGGGGACATACAGGTGTCTCTGGTCTCATCCTGTATTCTCTAAAAGCCATGTCATGAGGGTTCCACTCTGATGATCTCTAATCCTAATCCCATCCCAAAGGTCCCACCTCTAATCACCACAGATTAATTTTCCTGCCTTAATGCCTCACAAGGGGAGATTAACACCAAAGTTATGTTCAAATGAGAGCAACATACAATGAAATATATTTGGAATAGAAGAATTATCTTATAAGTTTTACATGTACCAGGACAAGGGATGAAACGTGAAGACATAATAATGCTAGAGGTGACCAGTAGTAATAGTACAATTATTGCATGACTCCACTTATTTGAGGTCTCTAGAGTACACAAATCCAAGAAAGAGAGTAGAGAAGTGATCACAGGGTCTGTAATGGAGGGAAAGATGGAATTAGCTTTTGATGCATTCAAAGTATTACTTGTGGGGAATTAAAAATATCAGAGATAGTATGTGATGGTTGCTGTGTAATACAAAAATATTTAATGCTATTAAAATATACACTGAAAATATCCCATGAAGAATGGGATGGGAAAGGGAGTATTTTATTTTATTTTATTACAATAAAATGTTTCCTCCCAACTATGAACCATAGTCTTAGTACATAATCATTTTAATGATTGATTCATAAGCCTATTTTTCATTACTAATTTTTAAGATTGTGAAATAGCAGAATATACCAATTAAATGAGTTTGAAATAATGGCAAGTAATTTTGGGGCTACAAACATGCAATTTAGTATTAGAACAAACTACATATAGGATCATAGAAACATATATATATATATGTTTATATATATATACATATATATATGCAAAATTTATTTTAAAATTATTTACTTGCAGCTGGTTTTTTTTATTAAACTTTTATTTAATGAATATAAATTTCCAAAGTATAGCTTATGGGTTACAATGGCTTCCCCCCTCCCATAACTTCCCTCCCGCCCGCAACCCTCCCCTTTCCCGCTCCCTTTCCCCTTCCATTCATGTAAAGATTCATTTTCAATTCTCTTTGTATACAGAAGATCAGTTTAGTATATATTAGGTAAAGATTTCAACATTTTGCCCATATAGCAACATAAAGTGAAAAAACTACCATTGGATTACTAATTATAGCATTAAATAGCAATGTACAGCACATTAAAGACAGAGATTCTACATAATTTTTTTTCAAATTAATTAATTTTCTATGCCATTTCCATTTTAACACCAGGTTTTTTTTTTTTTTTCATTTCCAATTCTCTTTATATACAGAAGATCACTTCAGTATATAATTAGTAAAGACCTCATCAGTTTGTGCCCACACAGAAACGCAAAGTATAAAAATACTGTTTCAGTACTAGTTATAGCATCACTTCGCTTTAGACGACACATTAGGGACAGATCCCACATGGGGTGTAAGTACACAGTGACTCCTGTTGCTGATTTAACAATCTGACACTCCTGTTCATGGCGTCAGTAATCTCCCTAGGCTCTAGTCATGAGTTGCCAGGGCTATGGAAGCCTTTAGAGTTCACTGACTTTGATCTTATTCCGATAGGGTAATAGTCAAAGTGGAAGTTCTCTCCTCCCTTCGGAGAAGGGTACCTCCTTCTTTGATGGCCCCATTCTTTCCACTGGGATCTCACTCACAGAGACCATTCATTTAGGTCTTTTTTTTTCCATGATATCTTGGCTTTCCATGCCTGCTATACTCTCATGGGCTCTTCCGCCAGATCCGAATGCCTTGAGGGCTGATTCTGAGGCCAGAGTGATGTTTAGGACATCTGCCATTCTATCAGTCTGCTGTGTATCCCACTTCCCATGTTGGATCTTTCTCTCCCTTTTTGATTCTATCAGTTAGTATTAGCAGATACTTGTCTTGTTTGTGTGATCTCTTTGACGCTTAGACCTATCAGAGCTATCAATTGTGGGCTGAAATTGATCACTTGGACTAGTGCGATGGCATTGGTATATGCCATCTTGATGGGATTGTGTTGGAATCCCCTGGCACATTTCTAACTCCACCATTTGCGGCCAGTCCGATTGAGCATGTTCCAAATTGTTCATCTCCTCCCTCTCTTTTTCCACTCTTAGATTTAACAGGGATCACTTTTCAGTTACAATTTAAACACCTAAGAATAATTGTGTGCTAATCACTGAGTTCAACCAATAGTACCAGAACAACAACAACAACAACAACAAATACTAAAAAGGATAAAGCATTACATTGCACATCCAAAGTCAGGACAGGAGCTGATCAGTTCATTGTTTCTTATATTGTCCATTTCACTTAACAGGTTTCCCCTTTGGCGCTCAGTTGTCACCGATCAGGGAAAACAAATGATATTTTTCTCTTTGGGACTGGCTTAATTCACTCAGCATGATGTTTTCCAGATTGCTCCATCTTGTTGCAAAACTGGGCTTCGTTGTTTCTTACTGCTGTATAGTATTCTATGGAGTACATGTCCCATAATTTCTTTATCCAGTCTACTGTTGATGGGCATTTGGGTTGGTTCCAGGTCTTAGCTATTGTGAATTGAGCTGCAATAAACATTAATGTGCAGATGGCTTTTTTATTTGCCAAATTAATTTCCTTTGGGTAAATTCCAAGGAGTGGGATGGCTGTGTTGTATGGTAGGGTTATGTTCAGGTTTCTGAGGAATCTCCAGACTGACTTCCATAGTGGCTTAACCAGTTTGCATTCCCACCAACAGTGGGTTAGTGTCCCTTTTTCCCCACATCCTCTCCAGCATCTGTTGTTGGTAGATTTCTGGATGTGAGCCATTCTCACAGGGGTGAGGTGAAACCTCATTGTGCTTTTGATTTGCATTTCTCTGATTGCTAGTGATCTTGAACATTTTTTCATGTGTCTGTTGGCCATTTGGATTTCCTCTTTCGAAAAATATCTATTGAGGTCTTTGGCCCATCTCTTAAGTGGGTTGTTTGTTCTGTTGTTGTTGATTTTCTTGATTTCTTTGTAGATTCTGGTTATCAACCCTTTATCTGTAGTATAGTTTGCAAATATTTTTTTCCCATTCTGTCGGTTGCCTCTTCACTTTCCTGACTGTTTCTTTTGAAGTACAGAAACTTCTCAATTTGATGCAATCCCAAATGTTAATTTTGGTTTTGACTGCCTGTGCTTTGGAGTATTTTCCAAGAAGTCTTTGCCTGTGCCTATATCTTGCAGGGTTTCTCCAATGCTCTCTAATAATTTGATGGTTTCGGGTCATAGATTTAAGTCTTTAATCCACGTTGAGTGAATTTTTGTGTAAGGTGATAGGTATGGGTCTTGCTTCAAGCTTCTGCACGTGGAAATCCAATTTTCCCAGCACCATTTATTGAATAGACTGTCCTTATTCCAGGGATTAGATTTGGATCAAATATAAGTTGGCTGTAGATTTTGGATTGATTTCTGGTGTTTCTATTCTGTTCCATTGGTCTATCCATCTGTTTCTGTACCAGTACCATGCTGTTTTGATAACAACTGCCCTGTAGTATGTCCTGGAATCTGGTATTGTGATGCCTCCGGCTTTGTTTTTGTTGTACAGGATTGCTTTGGCTATTCGAGGTCTTCTGTGTCTCCCTATGAATTTCAGCATCATTTTTTCCAGATCTGAGAAGAAGGTCTTTGGTATCTTGATGGGTATTGCATTGAATGTATAAATTGCTTTTGGGAGAATAGACATTTTGATGATATTGATTCTTCCAATCCATGAGCATGGAAGATTTCTCCATTTTTTGGTATCCTCTTCTATTTCTTTCTGTAAGGTTTTGTAGTTTTCATCATAGAGATCTTTAACGTCTTTGGCTAAGTTTATTCCAAGGTATTCCATTGTTTTTGTAGCTATTGTGAATGGGATTGATTTTAGAAGTTCTTCCTCAGCCGTGGCATTGCCTGTGCATACAAATGCTGTTGATTTTTGTGCATTGATTTTTTTTTTATTTTTTTTTATTTTTGACAGGCAGAGTGGACAGTGAGAGAGAGAGACAGAGAGAAAGGTCTTCCTTTTGCCGTTGGTTCACCCTCCAATGGCCGCCGCGGTAGCGCGCTGCGGCCGGCGCACCGTGCTGATCCGATGGCAGGAGCCAGGTGTTTATCCTGGTCTCCCGTGGGGTGCAGGGCCCAAGGGCTTGGGCCATCCTCCACTGCACTCCCTGGCCACAGAAGAGAGCTGGCCTGGAAGAGGGGCAACCGGGACAGGATCGGTGCCCCGACCGGGACTAGAACCCGGTGTGCCGGCGCCGCAAGGCAGAGAATTAGCCTATTGAGCCACGGTGTGCATTGATTTTATATCCTGCTACTTTGCCAAACTCTTCAATGAGTTCCAGCAGTCTCTTAGTAGAGTTCTTTGGGTCCCCTAAATAAAGAATCATATCATCTGCAAAGAGGGATAGTTTGAGTTCATCCTTCCCGATTTGTATCCCTTTAATTTCTTTTTCTTGCCTAATAGCTCTGGCTAAAACTTCCAGAACTATATTGAAGAGCAGTGGTGAGAGTGGGCATCCCTGTCTGGTACCAGATCTCAGCGGAAATGCTTCCAACTTTTCCCCATTCAATAGGATGTTGGCCGTGGGTTTTTCATATATTGCTTTGATTGTATTAAGGAATGTTCCTTCCATACCCAGTTTGCTTAGAGTTTTCATCATGAAAGGGTGTTGTATTTTATCAAATGCTTTCTCTGCATCTATTGAGAGAATCATATGGTTTTTCTTCTGCAGTCTGTTAATGTAGTGTATTATGTTGATTGTTTTGCGAATGTTGAAGCATCCCTGCATACCGGGGATGAATCCCACTTGGTCTGGGTGGATGATCTTTCTGATGTGTTGTTGCATTCTATTGGCCAGAATTTTATTGAGGATTTTTGCATCTATGTTCATCAGGGATATTGGTCTGTAATTCTCTTTCAATGTTGCATCTCTTTCTGGCTTAGGAATTAAGGTGATGGTGGCTTCATAGAAAGAATTTGGGAGGATTCCCTCTTTTTCGATTGCTCTGAATAGTTTGAGAAGAATTGGAGTTAGTTCTTCTCTAAATGTCTGGTAGAACTCAGCAGTGAATCCATCTGGCCCTGGGCTTTTCTTTGTTGGGAGGGCCTTTATTACTGTTTCAATTTCTGTCTCAGTTATGGGTCTGCAGCTGGTTTTGTGGCACAGTGGGCTAAAGCCCTGGACTGCCACACTGGCATCCCATGTAGGTGCCAGCTCAAGTCCCAGCTGCTCCACTTTTGATCCAACTCCCTGCTAATGTGCCTGGTAAAGCAGCAGGGGATGGCCAAGTCCTTGGGCCCCTGCACCTATGTAGGAGACCTGGAAAAAGCTCCTGACACCTGGCTTCAGATCATCTCAGCTCTGGCAGTTGCAGCCATTTGGGAACTGAACAAGTGGATGGAAGACCTCTCTATCTCTTTGTGTCTACCTCTCTCTGTACTTTTGTCTTTCAAATAAATAAAATAAATCTTAAAAAATTATTTATATATGTACTTATATTTGCCATTTTGCAGTGTTTGAAGACATATTTAATCTAATACTTTACAAATTTTTACAAAAATTAATGACAATATTAACAGTTTCATTTATTTTCAAAATGCAATAAGTTCTGTTATAATAAAATGAAATAATACATCCAATATAAATGTAAACCAATAAGTGTCCTTCTTACAGAAAGAATTTAAGGAGATGCACTATGACCATTGCTGGGCATATGAAAAATATTGCTTAGAACAAGGTTCACAGTATATGAGGATGCATTCCATGTGAAAATACCAGTGTTGCTCCAAAGATTAAGCTTGTGACATTGACTAGATTCACTTTCAATAATGAAATCTATTGATCACCACTCCATGAAAGGCCAAGGCAATATCAAGGTAAAGCTCAGAGCTTGGAGAACAGCCCCCATATCCCATGTTGGTGGCTGGGACCCAACTACCTGAGCCATTACCTGCTGCACCCCAAGATGTACATTAGCAGATATCTGGAGTTGGAAGCCAAATCAGAGTTTGCTCCAGATACTTATATGAGATGTGGGCATTCCAAGCTGTATTTTTTTTCCAAGCTCTATTTTAACTCCTGTGCCAAACATATATCCCAGAATTTTCTTAAAAAACAAATTATATTCCTGATACAAGTGTAATTATTAAGCTATTTTGCTACCTACTACCAATCACATAATAATTTTTAAAGATATATTTCTATGAAAAGGGGTGGGGGAGAAGAGGGGAGAGAGAAGGGGAGGGAAGAGACAGAGCGAAATGAAGATACTGATTTTCCATCCACTGATTCCCTCCACAAATGCCCCCAACTGCCAGGGCTAAGCCAACCCAAAGCCAGGAGCCAAGATTCCATCTTGGTCTCCCATGTGAGTGGCAGGAACCCAGGCACAGAAGGCATCATCCACTGCCTCCCAGGTATATGATCAGGGAGCTGGATAGCAAATGTGGTAGCCAGAACTTGAAATGCATGCTGATAAGGGATGCAGGGCTTGTGAAAGGTGTCTTAGATTGCTTTCTACCACAGCAACTCCCTGAACACGATAATTTAAAAACTATACTTAAGCTGTTCGTTCAAGGTAAATATGTCATTTTAAAAAGAGAAAATAGTAAATGTCCTTTGAAGGAACATGTGTTATGAAGAGAACAAGTTTTAAAAATAGATGCTTCAAATATTTCTTTCATATGTGATGTGTCAATGTGACAGATACTGACCTGAGCAGCTCAGACCAAGATAGGGCTTTTTGCTCACTTATGGAGAAAAATGTCAATGGGCTGCCCCCTGCTGCCACCTCCTTCTAGGTCAATCTCTGTTGCAGAGTCATCTAGAGGTCTTACCCTTCCTGAGAAACAGGGTGATGGAGCAGTGCTAAGTTGTATATAGGTTCAAAATTGGAGAAAAAAAGCACACTTGTTTCAGATTTAATTACTGATGGGGTAAAGCATTGTAGGGCCTCTATAACAGTTCCAACTTCTTCCTTTGCCCTATGCTACTTCCTCTCCCATCTAGTTATAGGACCTGGTCTCTAAAAATAATTTTGCCCCCCAATTCAGCAACATCTGCTCTCTGGGAACCTAAACTGGAATGTGTCTCACTTAGTAAAACTCTACATACACTGACATAACAACTGAGAAACAGAATTTTTAAACCTATTTAAAAGTCTTCCATCTGAGGAGTTTTAATTATTTTGAAGCAATTTCCTAAAAAGGCAAATATTAACATTTGATGCAATATATTTATCAAAATTTTGAAAGAACAAAGTTAACATCTTAAATTTCAGCAAAAATCTTTGGCTAATTAATGTACTTTTGCTTCTAAGTCAGGGAGAGAGGGACACACAGATATACAGAGACCTGCTATCTGTCTATTCACTCCACAAATGCCCACAATAGCCAAGGCTGGGCTAAAGTCTGATGCCTGGAAGTCAACTGGGACTTCCATGTAGATAGAAGAATGTTAAGCACTTCAGTCATCATCTGTTGCCTTCCATGGTCTGTATTAATATAAAGATGGAATCATAAATTAATATAGGATTCAAACCTACACTCCCCAATCTGGGAAGCAGGTAACCCCAAAACCATCTTAACTATGCAAAATGCCCATCCTAGATAAAAAGTATTAAAATCTGAGTCCCCTGTCTCTGTTCTTTTTGCATATTTTTCTTGACTCTGGTCCTATGTACCCTCTAACTCCTGAATGCTTTCTTCCACTGTTACCACATCTACTGGCTTTTAGCACAGCTGGTAGGAGGAGGGGACTAAAATCTTATTAATGTACTAAAATGCCTTTTCTGTTTTTTGCCAAGAAAGATATTTCTCATATGGAAAACCCTACACTATTAGTAACTGAACAACAGCTCTTCCTTTATATACACTGCATGTATGCATTAGAATAATAATGTGAAAACAAAAAGACAGAAGTAGCTGTCTAATCTAATCTAATGAATGGACCTCAGACTGATCAAAGATTCCAGGACAAAAAAAATCCCACTTTTGTCATAGGAGTCAAGGGTAGTTGAGAGATTTGTATTACCTATATGAAAATAAGAGCAGAATGCAGACTATGACTGCATTTTAGATGTATTGAGCTTTTGTATAACCACAAAGAAACATTCAACATATAGTTATATTTGTGATCTAAAGGCTGGGAAGAAACAGGAGTGTCAGAACACAAAGGGCAAAATGTGCTCAGAATTGGAGTGGGATGAATGGGGAACCAAAGGAACACTCTAATACAATATACTAAGGATAAAAAAGTAGGGGCCAGTTGGCACCATGGCACAGTAGGTTAATGCTCTGTTTGTTCTTTTTTTTTTACAGGCAGAGTTAGACAGTGAGAGAGAGAAACTTTAATATTTTTTAAGAACTTGATCAGAAGCTTGTTATCTACCTGCTGGATTTTGCCACAAACAAGGCAAAGAGGTGAATATAAGAATTTCATGGAGCTCCTGCTGCTACTTCTTCTGACCTATTGAGAATGGGCATGGATGCTGTGATACAGTTGAAGAGAACTTCAGTGGGAATGTAATGGGGATGATGATTCTTGGTTCACAGTCATTACTCATTTTCTGGATGGATAGGGTATGAATTGTACTATTCAAATTCTTGTATTGAAGGACCCTTATGGGGGGAGGGACAAGAAACTAGGCCTGGGCAAATATCAGGGGCTTCTTAAGAGGTTAGATGTTCCCCAGAGTCTAGCGGGCAGGACGTTCTCTGGGAAGGAAAAGTCAATCCCCTTCAGAGAATCTCTAGGCAAACCCAGAGCAGAACTGCCCCTCCCCTCTGGGAAACCTCTGGGTGTGCCCAGAGCAGAGCTGCCCCTCCCCTTCGGAGAGTCTCTAGGCACGCACTTATGATGTCACTGTGACTGCCCAATCCTGTAACACCTCAGGATTCTCCCTCAGCATTCTCCGGTATGCTAATTGTCCCTCTGAACCAGCCAATCCCGTGCCACCTCTGCATTCTCCACCAGCACTCTCCACCAGCATTCTTCGCCAGCATTCTCCCATATGCTAATGGTCCCTCTGAACTGACCAATCCTATGCATGAGCATTAGGAATATGCTAATTTGTTGCCTATATAACCTGTGTGAAACTGCCGCTCAGGGCTCCTCACTGCCTGAGGTGGGGGCCCGTTTGTGCAAACGTTCAATAAAAATCTCATGCTTTTTGCATCAACTGGTCTGGAGTCTGGATCTTTGGGCGTCCTCCTGAGCAAGTGGGCATCTCTGCAACTGAGAGATCCAACAATATCATCTTAGATGCTGCAACTGCCTATCAGTTACTTTATTCTGCAAATTAAGAGACATAAGCTTTGAGATTTCCACCATAAGTACCTCAACCACAGACCAAAGAAGCAAATTTTGTGTGCCCTAAATGCTTAGGTCTTAGGGTCACACCAATTTAAATAGAAAATGGATTGCAGAGATCAAAAATGTAGAATGCCATCATGAAGTAGTAGGTCCTAATATCTGCTCACAAGAATTATTGTTCCTGTAATAGTGATCACTTGTCAGCAGGACATTCTACAATTTGAGACGTGGATTCCATAGCGATCTGCATTGAACAGAGAAAGTGGAAAGGCCACACTCAGTTGTTGACTGATCATTTTGAAACTCACTTCCTCTCCTGTATTATAATCACACCTTCCATGTAATGACTGGAGTTCTTAATTTTGGGTACCTCGTCAGTAAGAGGAGTTCTAACAATTAATTTGTACTGAATGCAGAAGAATGGATGACATAGCCCTATAGCAAAAAATAAAGAGCACAATGACAAGAGATAGAATTCACTAATTAAGGATTCCCTTAGGATTAAGGGATTACTAATTACTATTGAAGATACATCGTTATGCACCTCAGGTGTCTAAACTTGTTGAGCTCGCTATTCCTTAAATATATTCTTTAGAAACACAGATGAGATTAACATCACCTTCACCAACAATCTACTGAATACCTGCCCCCTGCATTAACCATCATTATTATTAATTGTTTACATGATGCAGATATTTCCATGCATTTACAGCCATATCCATCTATCCATATCTATCTATATAATGTTATATAGAAAGGAAGTCACATTTTATGTAGCCTGGAATTTGAAATATTAGTGTGTTAACATCACACACAAGAAGTGAAATAATTAAATATACACATTTCAAAATTATTAAGAATCATAAATTTCCTAAAATGTGTATTATATATGAGTATAATTAACTTGCCATATTATTCATCCATTGAAAGTGTAAAGTTTTGGGGATTTTTAAAAAGTGCAACCATAATGAATGCCATGTTTAGAACATTTTTACTATGTCAAAAAGAAATTCAGTGCCCTGACTCATGGCTGTGACAGGGAGATGGCAACAGTTGGCCAGTGGCTCTTCTGTACACAAGTGATCCAGAGATTCTAGCAGAAGAAAAAATCCAAGGTCCTCACCTTCTTTGAGTCTGCCTGCAAGAATTGACAAGGAGCTGGGCACCCACTTGAGACTGTGAGTGAGGCACTCCCAGCCTCCTAACATACCACAGGCTCTGGGGCTCAAGCCACTTAGGCTGAGCTCCAACAGACAGTGGACTCAGGGAAAAGTTTGCCTCTCTGTGGACTGCACAGGTCGGGGGGTGGAGCGGACTTGCTGCACCCTGCAACTACAGGATCCTTGTGTGCTGAGGCTGTGAGGACACTCTGGCTCCATGAGAGGGTACAGCATGTATCTGGGCCTCTGAGAAATCACTGTGTGTGTCTCCACACACTCAGATCTACGTGGTGACCTGGGGCAGGTCTCTGCAGTGGGACCTGTGCTTGGAGTGAGGGCTGTGCAGATCATTTCTGTGGTTCATACATGGGTGCAGATGAGTGTTGTGCCCACTGGGGGCTAACACCTGAGCATTGATTAACTTGGAGGAGAGCAGATGAGGCTGTGATCACACCAAAACAGGTGACCATTCACTCCCTTCTATTAACAAGAGGAAATCTACCTCACCCAAGATGGAACTTACCCTGGATATTCACACCATGCTAGGGCATTGACTACAGCTCTCTGGTCACACTCAGCACACACCTCTGGGCATTCACTGAAAGTGCAAGCATTCCACTAAGCCACAAAGCATTCTTCAAAGATAAAAGCCATCAGAGGAAAAAACCAAGTATAGCCACAAATGCCTAAAAATATATGCAGAAATTCAATTCAAGAAACAAGAATAAGGAACACAGCATGACACTCCCAACAAAAAGAACAAAACAACACATCAATATTTTTTGAGGTCACACTGTTTTTATGTTCTTCCTCAATGAAAATAATTTTTGAAACTTTAATGTTTACATTAAATTTATAGAATATCTGCAACATATATACTAAAATGTAAAAGTGAAGATCTTGATGAGATACTGGAAAAGGGATTCAAAAAATTAATCATAGGATTACTCAAAAGCAATCAGAAGCAAATCCATGAATTAAAGAAAGCCATACATTAAATGAAAGAAAAATTTTCCCATGAATTTGGGATTTTAAAATAATAATCAAAATGAAATATTAGAAATGAAAAATTCAATAGATCAAATAAAAATCCAGTGGAAACACTTAATAACAGACTTGTAAGGCAGAAGAAAGAATATCAAGCTAGAACACAAATCTTAAAAGAAGAAGGAGAAGGAGAAGGACAAATAGAAAATGTCATGCCAAAAGAAGTAGAAATTAGAAAACTTAAGAACAGTGTTGGAGATTTATGTGATACTATTAAACAACCCAACATATAGTTCTTAGGAGTTCCTGAATGTGTGGAAACAGAGAATTACTATAAGGCATATTTAGTGTAATGTTTACAGAAAATTTCCACAATTTGGAAAAAGAATTGGATGTCCAAATAGAGGAAGCACATAAAACTTCTGACACGACTAGAAAATATCTTCACCATGACATATTGTGGTTAAACTCTCCACAGTAAAACAAAGAAAAGATTCTAAAATGTGTATGAGATAAATCACAGATTACTTTCAGGGGATCTCCAATTATACTTATAACTGATTTTTTATCAGAAACCCTACAGGATAAGAGATTCTAAGCTTTAAGGAAAAAAAAAACCTGAAACCTGGAATACTGTACCTTGAAAAGATCTCATTTATGAATGAAGGTGAAATAAAGACCTTGTCTATTAAACAGAAATTGAAAAAAAAATGACACCACTTATCCAGCTTTATAAAGGATGCTTAAGGATGTGCTGCACACAGAAATACAGAAACAGGGTCATCAATATGATAAGAAAGTGAAGACATAAAATCTAGTAAAAGTAGAAAGGAAATCCAAAATAATCAATAGGGATATTTATGGAAAAATGGCAGGGCTCAGTTGTTACTTATCAATAGTCATCTTGAATGTAAATGGCCTCAACTCTCCAGTTAAAAGATACAGACTGGCTGGATGGATTGAAAAACAAGACCCATCTATTTGCTGCACTCAAGAAACATATCTTACCAACAAAGATACTTGTGGACTGAAACAGAAAGGATGGAAAAAGTTATTCTATACTAATGGAAACCAAAAAAGAGCTGGTGTGGCTCTCCTAATATCAGACAAAATAGAGTTTAACACAAAACCTGTAAAAAGAGACAGAGAAGGGCATGTGTAATAATTAAGAGATCAATTAAACAGGGAGATGTCATAATAGTAAGTGAATATGCACCCAATTACAGGGCATCAGGATATTTAAATGAAATGTTAAGGGATCTAAATAGAGATTTAGATTCCAATTCAATAGTAATGAGGGGCATCAACACTCCACTTTTAGAAATGGACAAATCACCAGACAAAAAATCAGCAAGGATACAACAAAATTTATCAACATTGTAGACCAAATGGACCTAAAAGATATCTACAGAGCTTTTCATCTCACAGTAGCAGAACACACATTCTTCTCACCAGTGCATGGAACTTTCTCTAGCATAGACCATAGGCTACACAGTACTGCAAGTCTCACCAAATTAAAAAAATAAACCAACATTGAAATCCTACCATGCATCTTCCCTGGCCAAAGTGGAATAAACCTGGAAATCAACAATTCAAGAATCTCTAGGACATATGCAGACAAATGGAGACTGAACAACATGCTTCTGAATGAACAATAGGTCATAGAAGGAATCAAAATATTTCTAGAAAGAAACAAACAGTACAATACATCATATAAAAACTTACAAGATACCATAAAGGAAGTGCTGAGAGGGACATTTATAGCAATGGGTACCTATATAAGAAATTGAAAGACACCAAATAAATGAGCTGTCAATGCATCTCAAAACGTTGGGAAAAAAATGAACCAAACCCCAAATTAGTAGAAAGGATAAATACTTAGTATTAGAGAAGAAATACACAAAATTGAAACAAAAATACAAAATATCAGTGAAATGAGGAGCTGATTTTTTGAAAAAATACATAGAATTGATATACCATTGGCCCAACTAAGAATAATGAAGGAAAATATCCACATCAATAAAATCAGAAATGAAAAAGAAAATGTAACAATAGATACCATAGAAATAAAAAGAATTATCAGGAAATACTACAAAGAGCTATATGCCAATAAATTGGGAAACCATGAAGAAATGTATAGATATCTGTACACATACAATCTAAGAAAATTGAGGATAAAGACAGAAAATCTAACAGATCAATAACCAAGACAGAAACTGAATATGTAATTAAATTATTCCAATAAAGAAAATCCCAGGACTGGATGGTTTCACTACTCAATTCTACAAGACATTTAAAGAAAAATTAATTAAGAAGATTCCATTCTTCTCAAGCTATTCAGAGCAACTGAAAGAGAGGCAAACCTCTCAAACTCCTATGAAGCCAGCATAATCTTAATTCTTAAACCAGCAAAAGAAACAACAGAGAAATAAACCTATAGACCAATACCCCTGCTGAACTTAGATGCAAAAATCCCCAATAAAATATTAGCTAATTGAACAACAAATCATAAAGCTCAATAACCCAGATCTATTGGGGTTTACCTCTTATATGTAGGACTGTTTCAACATTCCCAAATAAATAAATGTGATACATCACATTAGAAACTATAAAACAAAAACCATATGGTTATCTCAATGGATGAAGAGAAAGCATTTGATAAATACAAAATCCATTCCTGATTAAAACTTTAAAAAATTGTATATATAAGGAACATTCTTCAACACAATCAAGGCAATTTATGAAAAACTGACAAACAGCATCCTACTGAATGGAGAAATGCTATAAGCATTCCCCCTAAGATCCAGAACCATATAAAGATGTCCACTCTCACCACTGTTACTTAATGTAGTCCTGGAAGTTACTGTCAGAACTATTAGGCAAGAAAAAGAAATCACAGAGGTACAAATTGGAAAGGAAGAAGTTAAACTATCCCTATATGCAGATAACATGATTCTATACATAGGAGATCCACCCCCCCCCCAAAAAAAAAAAAACTCCACTGAAAGACTAATGGAGCTCATAAAAGTGTTTGATAAAGTGGCAAGATATAAAGTTAGCACATGAAAATCAATACCCTTTGTATACACAGAAAATGACATGACTCATGAAGAAAGTTTAAGATAAATCCATTCACAATAGTTACAAAAAATTAATACTTTCAAATCAATTTAACCAAGAATGTCAAATTCTCCATGACAAAAATAATAAAGCATTAGGGAAAGATCTTAAAGAAGAAGATATTAAAAAATTGAAAAATCTTCCATTTTCATGCATTGGAAGAATCAATATTATCAAAATGTCCATAATACCAAAATCAATTTACAGATTCAACATGATCCCAATCAAAATACCAAGAACAGGTTAGCACCGTGGCTTAACAGGCTAATCCTCCACCTTAAGGCACCAGCACACCGGGTTCTAGTCCCAATCGAGGTGCCAGATTCTATCCCGGTTGCCCTTCTTCCAGGCCAGCTCTCTGCTATGGCCCAGGAAGGCAGTTGTGGATGGCCCAAGTCCTTGGGCCCTGCACCCACATGGGAGAACAGGAGAAGTACCTTGCTCCTGGCTTCGGATCAGGGAGATGTGCCAGCCACAGCGGCCATTGGAGGGTGAACCAATGGCAAAAAGGAAGACCTTGCTCTCTGTCTCTCTCTCTGTCTCTTACTATCCATTCTGCCTGTCAAAAAAAATACCAAGAACATTCTTCTCAGATCTATACTAATGATTCTAAAATTCATGTGGAAACAAAAATGATCCCAAATACCTAAAGCAAACTTATACAACAAAAACAAAGCCAGAGGCACCAAAATATCAGATTTCAAGACACACTACAGGGTAGTCATTATTAAAACAGCATAGTACTGGCACAAACTTAGATGTGAAGACCAATGTACCTCTTTCTCTGTAATTCTGCCTTTGAAATAAATAATCTTCTTTAATCAAAGGAATCTTGAATGTTCTCAATGTATGTTAGACTCTATAAATTCACCACCTTATTAATAGATATTAGACTATAACCTATTATACAGTCTAAGTATCTATGCTTCACTAAATTACATATGTTAAGGTCATTACCACCTTCCTACACATCATTCTAAGCCCTTAGATAATCTTTCTTCCTAATCCATAACAAAGGGTACATGTATCTCAGTGATCAGGAAAGCATTTAAAACAATTTTGTAACAATTCTTTATTGAATGATTACCTTCTTAGATGATGTCCAAAAATGAGACATTGTAGGGAAAATCATGGTTTAGGTATCAATAACCCTAGATTCAAACTTCAGCTTTGCCTATTTCTTGCTTTTTTACTAAGAGTCAAGTGTTTATATTCTCTGAGCCTGTTTGTTTTTCACATAAATCACAAAATGCTTGTCATTAAAAAAAATTTGAAATGTGTAAACTGCAGTACATAATAGCTGTTCAATACATGTTTCTTTATATTATCTAAACTTTCATTATCCCTGTTGATATTATTAAAGCTGATGACATCATAATACTGTTATTCAGAAGCTGTTATAGATGCTCTCAAAAAGTGCTTTCATACAAACTCTCAGCACCACTGTGACACTTACCCACTGGGATTTTTTTTCTAGCTATATTGTTATTAAGCCCTGTCTTCTTGCTTTTGATTAATGAAGGACTTTTCAGTAGGAAGTAAAGAGAAGTAGTGTGGGGAATAAAATTTATTAATTTGCACATTTCTTTAATCATTATGTAAGATTCACACTTGAAATACAAAGTTAATAAATCATACTTTCTGGCAATCCACGTATTATTTGTTCCCAAAGTGTAGCTCTAAAAAGAAATATACCTTTTAATTCCATTCTCCACAAAATTTAATAAAAGTGTATGTATACATGATACACATAATGAAAGTGTGTATATACAGATTATATTTTAATTAAACTTAATATTTTCAATTAAATAAAAAAAATTTGAGAAGTGAAATTAGGGCTGTTGGTAGGTTTTAAGCATTTTTTATGTCTGATTTTTAAAAGATCACATACATTGTTGAGACAGACAGCAGAGGGTAAGTGTAAATGGTAATACCAGTTAAGAGATAGTGGAAGTTCTTCCAGAGAGACCTAATGGTATCTTGAACCAGGGAGGAACAATGGAGAAACTGAGATCCTCACTGTATTCACAATATATTAAAAAAAACCTCAATCATAAGGTTAGTGAGTGATTTTATGTTACAGAATATTCATACTTAAATATGACTTCTAGGATTTTATAATGGGCTGAAAGGTGGTTTTGATTTGCCTTAATAAGGGAAAACATAAAGAAGAGTAAAGTTAGATAAAGTGAATAGGAATTATCTAGTAGAACAGGAAGTTGGCAACATTGGTGCAAATGAGGGCTATGAAAAGAACCAAAGACTTTACAAGAAGAGGGAGAATATTTTCAAAGTAAATGGAAAGTTGCTTCCATGTATTTGATTTGGAGGAGTGAAAAAATTGGGGAGAGGTGAAAAACTGTAGATGGTTCTCACCTTATGATGGTTCAATTATAGATTTTTCTACTTTATGATAAGGCAAATGTGATATATATTCAGTAGAAGTTATTGCAGTTTTTCATTTGATCTTTTATTAGGATATTAATATATGCAATTCTGACAATAGCAGCAAGTCACAGCTCCCCATGAGCCACACATACACAGAGGGAAACAACTGATTCTTTACAGTGTGCTGTGTGAAGCTATAATGTTCAGTAAGACAATGCACTCACTGACTTTTCCTTTAGTTGTTTTTTTTTCTGTTTTTAAAGAACCCAACTAGAAAAATAAACAAGAAAAGATAAAGCCACATAGAGACCAAGTGCCATGGGATGAGCTAAATATTGGGGCCCTACATGTCTTCAGAGCTGTTGGTTTAAGGTTGAGACTTCTGAGTATGTTAGCTTGAATAGAAAGAGGTTATTTCAGTGTGTGTGTGTGTGTGTAAAATATAAAATATCTTGTATTGAAATAAAATGGGTTGACAACATGGAGGTTAGGCCCACTTCTTTATTGGACCAGCCTCCCTGCAGGCTCACTCACTTTAACAGCATGGAACCCTTGGATCTGTCCAGCCTCTGCTATGAGGTGGAGTTGACATGGTGGGTGAAGGTTAGAGGCATGGGGATAGTCACCACTTGATTAAGAAGCTCCTGTACCCCATGGTCCACACCCTCACATTACCTGCCTGCTGCTTCCTTGTTCTGGAGTGGTGACTTGTGTCTTAGGATGAGGATGAGATGGTGTTTTTTTGTTTTTTGTTTTTTTTTTTTGCTTCTTTTCTAGTTCTTTTATTTCTTGTTAAATTGCAGTTTCTTGTGGGTTGCTTTGATTTGACCTTCACCCTTCAACTTCACCAATCCCAGTTCCTGGGAAATGTTCTCTGGGGCTTTGCTTGCAGCAGGGTTACTCTCAGATGACAATCTGTGCTACTCTCGGAGTGCTCCTCTGGCCTTCCTGCCTTTATCAGGGGAGCAGGAGGCCCTGTATTTCCAGGGGTGCTTGGAGGGAACATTTCCCCCTGGCAGGGGATGGAGGAGTTCTAAACTAGAAAAATGTTCTTGAGGTCTTTACCTTGCCTGCTATTCTGCAAGGCTCTTTTTCATACTGTCAGACTCCTCACTGCTCTCTGATTCTTCTTCTAGTTTCTTGGCACTTCTGGGTGGTATCAGAGTACCTCCTAAGGCCTGGGTTGTTCCCCACCTTCTCAGGGACTTAATCTTCCCTTTTCACTGAGACTCCTGGTTAGGGGCTAGTGAGGCTTTGGCCTGGAAAGGCTTGAATGAGGGCTCTGCCCCCATTTCCATCTCTTCTTGAGCTGGGGGAGCTTTAGCTAGAACTGCTAGCCTGGCCCACTGGCACCAGCCCAGGTGTGACATGGAACCTGGGCTAGGACACTGCTCTCTTTCTCAGTATCTGAGACTTCTGACTTCTTGGCTTATATCCCAGAGAGGAGTGGAATGTTCACTTCTCAGAGACAGGGCATGGCACAGCATTCAGAGCCTGGCCAGCATTCTTGGTCTTTGTCAGCCTGTTCTCTACTGCTTGATGGCAAATCCACTCCTAGAGTTAGTAGACCCTGATCCTGGGAAGGCTTTGTGGATTTGGGCTTCTGTTTCCTCTTCTTCCAAACTCTCAGAACTGCTAATGGTGTCTGACACATGAGTATTGCCTTGTAGTGGCACATCTTCCTCTGCCTTCCGCTTCCAGCCAGACCCTGAGGTTGGTTTCCCGTGCATATTCCTGTCCAGGAGGTTGTAGGCTGAGTCAGGAAACACCTGGCCTCTCTATTCCTTCATTTGTATCTCTCTCTCTCTCCCTTTCCCTCTCTCTCTCTCTCTCTCTCTCACACACACCCTTCTTCACTGCTAGATGGCAGTGTAACACACACAAACACCCTTCCTTCACTGATACATGGCAGTGTAACACACACACACATACACCCTTCCCCCTTCCTTCACTCATAGATGACACACACACAGACACACACACACACGCATGCACCCTTCCTTCACTGATACATGGCAGTGTATCAGATCAGCTCCCATCAGTTCCTGTTCTCTGTCAGGCCTCTGAACACAGACACCATTCTTGTGACTGACTTCTCTTGTGCTCTTAGACCTCTATTCAAAGAATTTTTGACTAACAGCATTTTCTTTCTTTTTTTTCTATTTATTTTACAGAGTTAGACAGTGAGAGAGACAGAGAGAAAGGTCTTTCTTCCTTTGATTCATCCCCCAAATGGCGGTCATGGCCAGCACTATGCCAATCTGAAGCCAGGAGCCAGGTGCTTCGCCTGGTCTCCCATGCGGGTGCAGGACCCAAGGACTTGGGCCCTCCTCCACTGTGCTCCTGGGCCACAGCAGAGAGCTGGACTGGAAGAGGGGCAACCAGTACTAGAACCCAGCACCCATATGGGATGCCAGCACTGCAGGTGGAGGATTAACCAAGTGAGCCATGGCGCAGGCCCGGACTAACAGCATTTTCAATTGAAAATGGGTTCATGAGTGAGAGCCTTGGTGGTGAGGGAGGCGGCAGCAGGGGACCAGTGCGGGGAGGGCGGAGATCCCATCTGGGTTTAGCAGCCTCCTCCCACCTCCAGCCCAGCCTTACTGCCACTTCCTGGCGGGGGCCAAGTTTGCCTGCTGTAGCTAGGAGGAGGAAGCCAAGGAGGAGCACGAAAGCAGTGGCAGTAGCCCAGCAGGTGGCAAAGGGGCATCTGTGCCTCCACCCCTCAGCAGCCTGTGCAGTAGCATCTCCATGGATTGATCAGACCCAACTGTGACCCCTCAGGGTGGCCACCTTGCTCAAGAGCAAGGTTCAGGGTGCACAGGCCACCCCGGCAGGAGCTCCAGAGAGACTGCAACAAAAGGAGCTGGGTACCCTCAAGCGAGAGACCCCCTCGCTCCCAATCCAGGAGTGCAAGAACTGTGCCCCCCAGCCCGGCCAAGGAGGCAGCAGCGGTAGCAAGCGATGCCGCAGCAGCCTGCAATGGACTGGCCAAGGGCGAGGAGGAGGAGGAGGAACAGAAGGAGCAGGTGCGGCAGTCTTCATCCCTGACGTCGGGCTGCAGTTTACAAAGTCCTTCGGGCAGGGAGGTTGAGTCAGGGGAGGATCCGACGATAGAATAGGATAGGTCGGATAGGAATCCAAGCTCCAGATGCCCGATGTGATGCGACTGAGCACCAAAGATCTGTCTGAACCCTACTCCATTTATACTTACAGATATTTTATCCACAACTGGCCACCGCTGTGCTTTTTGGCCATGGTAGGGGAGGAGTGTGTAGGTGTCATTGTTTGCAAGTTGGATCTGCACAATAAGATGTTCCACAGAGGTAATATAGCCATGTTATCTGTGGATTCTAAATACAGGAGGAATGGCATGGGTACTAATTGGTTAAGAGAGCTATTTATGCCATAGTTGAAGGAGACTGATGAGGTTGTTTTGGAAACAGAAATAACAAATAAGTCTGCTTTGAAACTTTATGAAAATCGGTTTTGTTCCAGATAAGAGGCTGTTCGGATACTATTAAATGGAGTTGATGCACTGCGACTTAAACTGTGGTTGCATTGAGAAACTGACATCAAGGAGGAAGGGCTAACCGTGCAGAGTAGACCTTTGCATGCAATGCACTTTGTACAGAACTGCTTTGCAGGTGGATTTCATAATTTCCATGGAGCTCTTCTCTGTCAGTGTCTCGTTGAGTGTTGCACAATATTTGTTGCACTTTGGCCGGGAGCATTTGTTCTGCATCAAAAGAGCTTGTTTTAAACTTCAGGAGTCTTTTGGTACCACGAAGATGTGTCAGTTGATAGCCAAGATTTGTTTGTTCATTTGCAAAGTCTGCTGACAATTGTTATTTACATAGTGATCACTATATTACAGAACCAGTAAATGGAACATGGTTTTTGTTCTTGAAAAAGCCACTATAGATTGTAAAAGTCTCTAAGTATATTAACATTTCACACAAAACCTACAATAGATTTCTGAAGGGGGTGAGAGAACAGCTTCAATTTTAGGTTTTATTATTATTTTTCAATATTAAATTTCCCAGTCTTGAATATTGGTACCTCATTGATTAGTGAATGAGAAAATGTAGAATGGGGTATGTCTTATGAGTGAAGTTAACAATTAAGTTGTGTCTGCCAGTGCCGGTGTAGATAAAAAATGTTTGTCTTCATCTTAGCTTTTTTTTTCTTTTTTTTTCTTTTTCTTTTTTAACAGGCAGAGTGGACAGTGAGAGAGAGACAGAGAGAAAGGTCTTCCTTTGCCGATGGTTCACCCTCCAATGGCCGCTGTGGCTGGTGCGCTGTGGCCAGTGCACTGTGCCGATCTGAAGGCAGTAGCCAGGTGCTTCTCCTGGTCTCCCATGGGGTGCAGGGCCCAAGCACTTGGGCCATCCTCCACTGCACTCCCTGGCCACAGCAGAGAGCTGGCCTGGAAGAGGGGCAACTAGGACAGAATCCGGTGCCCCAACCAGGACTAGAACCCTGAGTGCCGGTGCTGCAAGGTGGAGGGTTAGCCTATTGAGCCACAGTGCTGGCCTCACCTTAGCTTTTGAATGCATGCTGTCCTTTTCCTTCAGGCCTTTACAAGCAAATTTTTGTTTTTATTTACATTCTAAATTTTTGTAATTGGATACTTTTTCCAGGTGAGTGACAGAGTGGTTTACCTTAGACGCCCCTTCTTTCATTACACTAAGAAGTTGAACTACTTGGAAAACCTTTGAGGAATGCCCCAAGGGGATGACAAAAGTTGATGGAGTTGGGAATTACTGGGTTTTGGATTCACTTTTTTTTTTTTTTTTTTGAGAGTGAGGGAATTTTTGGAACACAATAGAAAATTAATGTAAATTGGCTTGATTTTATTTAATCAAAATCATTGCTAATCTGTGAAGAACAGCTTTTATGATGTAGCTGGACTTTTTTTTCCCACTTGATTTGGATTCATGGTGCTTCTATTTCTTAAAATGCTTCACTTTGGTTCTTGATCTTGGGAATAAATTTCAGGATGCATTGTATTAACTTTAAGCTGCTTTTATTTTCTTTTCACTTAAATGAGCAGATTCTTCTAGGAGCTTTGCTTTATTGCTCCAGAAAAATAAAAGGCGAAAATGAAAATCTTTTTTTTTTTTTGGAATGAGTTGTATCAGTTTTCTTAACAGCCACCATGTTTAATTACATGTGTTGGCTAATCAGTGCAGTGTAGCAAGTTTTAAGATCAGTTGTCGGCTGGCGCTGTGGCTTAACACGCTAATACTCCACCTGAGAAACAGGCACACAGAGTTCTAGTCCCGGTCAGGGCACCGGATTCTATCCTGGTTGCCCCTCTTCCAGGCCAGCTCTCTGCTATGGCCCTGGAGTGCAGTGGAGGATGGCCCAAGTGCTTGGGCCCTGCACCACATGGGAGACCAGGCGAAGCACCTGGCTCCTGGCTTCAGATCAGCGTGATGTGCCGGCCGCAGCGGCCATTGGAGGGTGAACCAATGGAAAAAGGAAGACCTTTCTCTCTGTCTCTCTCTCTCTCACTATCCACTCTGCCTATCAAAAAAAAAATCAGTTGTCTTCAGTTGGGTCAGTAAACCTGTGATTGGATAACTTATTTTACTCAAAAACCTAGGTACCCATAAGAAAAAAGATTCTCTGTGAAAAATGTTTTGTAGGAATTTATGTTATTGTTTTCATTTGAATATGCTTTACTTCTGCTTTAGGACTTGGTTTGAATTTCATTTTATGGCTACAATTACTGTATTTTTCACAAAACCCTACCTCCATTAACAGTTGATAAAAGCCCCTTTTCAGGAAAATTTGTTTTTTTTTTGTTGTTGTTTTTTTTTAAGGAAAGCTTCTCTTTGCTCAGTATAGTATTTTGAAAAGGTGAACATGGTCAAATAATTTTACAAATAAAGATACACAGTTTCTATTTGAAAATAAAAACTTCCTGCTGGCAGGATCATTTAAAGTTCCTTAAAGAAAACTTTTTTCTTTCCATTTTATGTTGTTCTTGAAAGTTTAATGGGCAGGATATTGATTATGAAAAATATGGTGACCACGCAGTGCTCAGCTTTTCAGCTGGCCATTTTGGGTTTGCTTTTGGTCAAACTTCATTTGGTCTCCAGTGTTTAGAAGAATACAAATCCTAGTGATATTTTTGTTGTTATTTTTGAAATGAAGGAAACTAAAGCAATATACTTAGTCTTCCAATTGTATTCCAGCCCTCTGTATTTGAGTTGCTGGTTCATAGGTAATGATTGTTAATGAACATACATTGGCTTGACTCACTAGTGGGGGCAGTTGTCAAGCAGATACGTGCATATTATCTGTTCAACCATTTCAGTCTTTTCTCAGGTTTTTTTTTTTTATTGACAGGCAGAGTGCACAGTGAGAGAGAGAGAGAGAAAGGTCTTCTTTGGTGTTGGTTCACCCTCCAATGGCTGCCGCGGCTGGTGCACTGTGGCCAGTGCACTGCACCAATCTGAAGGCAGGAACCAGGTGCTTCTCCTGGTCTCCCATGTGGTGCAGGGCCCAAGCACTTGGGCCATCCTCCACTGCACTCCAGGGCCACAGCAGAGAGCTGGCCTGGAAGAGGGGCAAGTGGGACAGAATCTGGCGCCCCAACCGGGACTAGAACCCGGTATGCTGGTGCTGCAAGGTGGAGGATTAGCCTGTTGAGCCATGGCACTGGCCCTTTTATCAGGTGTTTAACTACTGATCTTTTCCCTCCAGAGTTTCTGAAAAAAAAAAAAACTAAAATATTTTGGCATTGGTTAACATGACTTTAAGTGTGCTAAAAAGTCAAATGATTATCATATTGTTCCACTGGTTTATATAGAATACATTAATGTATACCTTACATCTCTAATGGGTATGTAAAAATTGCTAAGTAGACTAAAATTTTCAGCTTTAGCATGATAACTCAGCACCAAAATTAAGTCTCCAATTTGAGGCAGCATCAAACATTATTTTTGATATAAGGAATTCATTTGTCTTATATAAGTTTAAATACAATTCAATTATAATTTGATAGAGGGGGTTCACTTAGCAAGAACTGAGCAAAATTGTTGCAACTTTCTTTTAATGATGTGCTGTCTCTTTTTAAGACTGACTGTACTATCCACTGACACTGGTTTGGCATTGGTACTGCTGGACAGTTTAATACATGCTACCATGAAGCTGTATATGCTAGTATTGAAGAGGCTAACGAGTATACTACCATTTTTGATGTGTTGGCTGATTATAATTCCCTTTCATTGGGATGAAACTACTTTAGAGAAGTTCACAGATCAGAAACCAGACAGTAGCTTTTGAATTTGAAGCAGTAAAAAAGAAAAAGTGACTGATTAAATTGGTTTTAATAATTTCTATTTCTTATTCAAATTACATTCCACACTTACTCAACAAATCTGTGTAAAGAGGTTTGTCACATTTTAACTTACCTTGCCCTGTGTTATGATATTGGCTGACATGTATAAGACTGGGCATGTATATTTATTGTGGTGTCTCAAAATCATGAGTTCATCACTTTCCCAGGATCAGAGATTAGACTGTATGAATAGTGCAACAGAGTTGCTTTCAGTGCTCCTTGACACCACTGAAATGAGTACTATGATGTTGCAGGGCCTCCAGGTTTGTAAAAGCATCACCATAAGTTATATTGATGTCAGGTATGAGCTGAGTATAAAATATCACATGTATCTCAAAATATTGGACTGCTGTTTGATGACTGGATATTGCTGCCTAATTTGTCCCATATCTTTGGAGAGAGAAATTTAATGGGATTAATTTAAAGGGATCAATTTAAAATGATTTGAAATGTGCAAGCTGTTTAAATAACATGTAGTCAAATAAAATATGGCTAAGTTGTGTTTGCATTTAAAAAATGGGTTCATTGTGATGAAACATCATCATAAATCAAAGAACATTTGATTGTCATCCCAGAAAACTAAGATATCATAATATCATCCACTTATTTACTCCACAAATGCCAGTACTAGCTAATACTGGGCCAAGCTGAACTGGAGCTGGGAACTTTATTCTGGTCTCCCACAAGGGTGATAGAAACCCAATTGAACCATCATCGCTGCCTTCCATGGTTACCAGGAGTCAAACCCAAGTATTCTAATGTTTGATATGGACATCTTTAACTCTCATTTAAATACCTCTCCCAATAACCAGAAACTTGAAATATAAATAAAAATTATTTAATGCTTGAATGATGGAATATAATTAAAACAATAAAAAAAAGATGTAGGTATTTGGTCTAGCAATTGGGGCACCTGGAGGCACAGATCCCATATTGGAGTTTGGATTCAATTTCGGTACTACTTTCTGATATCATATTTCTGCTAGTGCTCACCTTGTGAGGCAGCGGTTGATAACTTCAGTGTGTGGGTGTCTGCCACCCACTTGGGACACATGGGTTGAGTTCCTGGCTTCTGGATTGGGCCTGATTCAGTCTTACCTATTGGGGCATTTGGGCAGTGAAATAGTGGATAGGATTACTCTTTTCTCTCTCTTTACCTATCAAATAAAAAATGTATAGAAGTACTATCAATCATGACTTTGAGTATTTCAGCCTGGCAAATGATAATTGGAGCTTATGTATATTAATTCTCACAATCCTCATAGAGAAACCAGTATGTAGAGGCTCAAGATCTTTTCTTTGTCACATAAAGTCTTGAGAAGATGGCTTACTACACTGCCTGCTTTCATATATCAAATGATAAAACTCATATACTACTAATTACCAAAAGACAATCATAGTTTAACATGCCAGCAAAATTTTTAATACATATTTAAAAGGCAGCACATTCAAGAGAGGATAGATCAATCTCTCATCTTCTGGTTCACTCCCCCATATAGCCACAATATCCAGGTGTAGCCCAGGCTGAAGTCAGGATCCATAGATTCCACCCCAGATTTACAAATGAGTGACAGGGTCCACGTTGGGGTATCTCCTGCTGCATTCCCAGGAACATTAGCAGGAAGCTGCATCAGAAGTGGAGCAACCAAGAATTAAACTAGCACTCTTATATGTGATTCTGGTATCTCAAGTGGCAGTTTATTCCAGTGTGCCACAATGCTGCCTCACCTTGAGTGTTTTAAAAGTAAGTGACCATGATGGTTACAACAAGCAATATGTCACTGCATTGCTATAAATCTCAAAATATAATTCAATTCATCTGATACAAAAGGTATACAGTGTTGCCTTATTCATAAAGTTACAGTCCACCAATAAGAAAATAGCAGTGAATTTTTATATACCTCACAGCAGCCTCATGGTTCACAGAAGAAATCTGATGAATACAAGTTGATTTTACATAAACAGTACTATGACAGAGAAATTCAATATGTAGTTACCATGAATGGATTAAAAATGATAAAAAGTTTTGTAAGATTCAACTACTTAAGCTTCATGCACTAGAAAAAATCTATACTTCCTCAAGACAAATTTTGTTGTTACAATCACAGATCAGCATGCAATATTGAAATTATGACACAAATATAATACACATATGTCATTGTACTTCAGGTAGTTCATGACATAATAAAATTCAAGGTATGTTTTAAAATCCATGCATAATTTTGGGGGGCGGAACCAAGATGGTGGATAGTGAGGACGTGCGCTATAGTTTGGGAAAATAAAGTTTCATAAAAGTGGAATTACTGTAGCCTCAGGAAAAGATTCAAGAAAAAAAACTGCAGAGAAAACGCTTCCGGATCTAGTGGATGTGACAGAGAGAACCTACAGTGAGCCCACCACGTGGAAACCCAACTGCGGGAGCCGAGCCACAGAATCTCGCCAGCACGGGAACGAACAGAAGGTAAGACAAAGGTGTCAGAAACCCGAGACATTGAGGGAGAAAAGCAGAGGCCTCTCTATTCACTCACCAAGCAAAACAAAGAGCAGGCACCATTTTACATATGTAAAGTGCCACCAAATAGTTCACAAACTCAGTAACTTGGAACTTTAGTGAAACTTGAGAACACATTGAGGGCTGCATAAACTCTTTGTGTGGTCCCAGGGGTAGAGCAAACGAATACTCACAGAGGCCAGATTTCAACTACACTCAATTCCACTCACCTGTACTGAATAACTTCCCAACTGATTAAAAAAAAAAGAGAGAGAGGGAGAGAGAGCAATCCAGCAAGGAGCAAGAGAGAGAACAATCTGGGTGAGTCGCTTTTTGCACAGCCTTAAACGCAAAGAATCAAGCAGGGCTCTCTGGCCACACCCATCACAGCCTCTAAGGATCCATCAAAGCAGACAGCCCACTTAGAGGCATAGTATAATGAGAAAAAAAAAAGCACCACAGCAAAAAAACAAAAACAAAAACAAAAACAAAAACAAAAACCATAAATTATCTTCAACATGCCAAACAACAAATATAGAAACCGAGGTAACAAGAACAAGGAAGACACTATGATGCCCCCAAAGGAACAAGACACCCCAATCCAAGATTATGAAGATGAAGAGAGAGAGGAAATGCAAGAAGTGGATCTCAAAAAATTGATAAGAACATTAAGAAGTTCTCAAAAACAAATTCTTGAACTACAGAAATCCTTAATGGACAAGATAGAAAATCTCTCTCATGAAAATGAAATATTAAGGAGGAATCAAAATGAAATGAAACAACTAGTAGAACATGAAACTGTGATAGTGACAAAAAACCACAATGAAATGAAGAACTCAATAGATCAAATGACAAACACATTAGAGAGCCTTAAAAACAGAATGGGTGAAGCAGAAGAGAGAATATCAGACTTAGAAGACAGAGAACAGGAAAGGACACAGTCAAATCAAAGAAAAGAAGAAGAAATCAGAAATCTAAAAAATACTGTCAGGAATCTACAGGATACTATTAAAAAACCCAACATTCGGGTTCTAGGAGTTCCTGAAGGCATGGAGAGGGAGAAAGGATTAGAAGGCCTTTTTAGTGATATACTAGCAGAAAATTTCCCAGGTTTGGAGAAGGACAGAGACATCCTAGTACAGGATGCTCATAGAACCCCTAATAAACATGATCAAAAGAGATCCTCACCATGACACGTCGTAATCAAACTCACCACAGTGAAACAAAAAGAAAAGATCCTAAAATGTGCAAGAGAGAAATGCCAGATTACTCTCAGAGGATCTCCAATTAGACTCACAGCTGACTTCTCTTCAGAAACCCTACAAGCTAGGAGAGAATGGAAAGATATAGCCCAGGTACTAAGAGAGAAAAACTGCCAGCCCAGAATATTATATCCTGCAAAGCTCTCATTTGTGAATGAATGTGAAAGAAAGACCTTTCACAGCAAACAGAAATTGAAAGAATTTGTTGCCACTCATCCAGCTCTGCAAAAGATGCTTAAAGATGTTACATACAGAAACACAGAAATACGGGAACCAATATGAAAGAAGATAAAGGAAGGAAACCTCACAGCAAAAGATCACAGGAGTCTCAAACCATATATTAGAAAATATCTTTGGCAAATGGCATAGCAAAGTTATTCCTTCCCAATAGTCACATTGAATGTTAATGGCTTGAACTGTCCAGTGAAAAGACACCGATTGGCTGATTGGGTTAAGGAACAAAACCCATCTTTTTGCTGCTTACAAGAAACTCATATTTCCAACAATGATGCATACAGACTGAAAGTGAAAGGCTGGAAAAAGATATACCATGCCAACAGAAATGAAAAAAGAGCGGGCATAGCCATCTTAATATCGGACAACAGAAACTTTACCACAAAAACCGTTAGGAGAGACAAAGAGGGGCACTATTTAATGATTAAGGGATCCATTCAACAGGAAGATATAATGATTATCAATGTATATGCACCTAATTACAGGGCACCAGCTTATTTAAAAGACTTGTTAAGGGATTTAAAGGGATACTTAGACCCCAATACAAGTGTACTGGGGGACTTCAATACTCCACTCTCAGAGATAGACAGATCATCAGGACAGAAGATCAACAAGGAGACGGTAGATTTAAATGACACTATAGCCCAAATGGATCTAACATATATCTACAGAATATTTCACCCTAGATCTAAGGACTTTACATTCTTCTCAGCAGTACATGGAACCTTCTCTAGGATTGACCACATACTAGGCCATAAAGCAAGTCTCAGCAAATTCAAGAGAATTAGAATCATACAATGCAGCTTCTCAGACCACAAAGGAATGAAATTGGAAAGTAGCAACTCAGGAATCCCTAGAGCACATGCAAACACATGCAGATTGAACAACATGCTCCTGAATGAACAATGGGTCATAGAAGAAATTAAAAGAGAAATCAAAAATTTTTTGGAAGTAAATGAGGATAACAGCACAACATACCAAACCTATGGGATACAACAAAAGCAGTGTTAAGAGGAAAGTTTATATCAATAGGTGCCTACATCAAGAAATTGGAAAGGCACCAAATAGATGAGCTTTCAAGTCATCTCAAGGATCTAGAAAATCTGCAGCAAACCAAACCCAAACCCAGTAGGAGAAGAGAAGTAATTAAAATCAAAGAAGAAATCAACAGGATTGAATCCAAAAAAAAAACATTACAAAAAATCAGCCAAACGAGGAGCTGGCTTTTTGAAACAATAAACAAAATTGACACCCCATTGGCCCAACTAACTAAAAAAAGAAAAGACCCAAATCAATAGGATCAGAGATGAAAAGGGAAACGTAACAACAGACACCACAGAAATAAAAAGAATCATCAGAAATTACTACAAGGACTTGTATGCCAGCAAACAGGGAAATCTATCAGAAATGGACAGCTTCTTGGACACATGCAACCTACCTAAATGGAGCCAGGAAGACATAGAAAACCTAAACAGACCCATAACTGACACAGAAATTGAAACAGCAATAAAGGCCCTCCCAACAAAGAAAAGCCAAGGACCAGATGGATTCACTGCTGAGTTCTACCAGTCATTTAGAGAAGAACTAACTCCAATTCTTCTCAAACTATTCAGAACAATCAAAAAAGAGGGAATCCTCCCAAATTCTTTCTATGAAGCCACCATCACCTTAATTCCTAAGCCAGAAAAAGATGCAGCATTCAAAGAGAATTACAGACCAATATCCCTGATGAACATAGATGCAAATACTCAATAAAATTCTGGCCAATAGAATGCAAAAACACATCAGAAAGATCATCCACCCAGACCAAGTGGGATTTATCCCTGGTATGCAGGGATGGATCAATGTTCAAAAAACAATCAATGTAATACACTACATTAACAGACTGCAGAAGAAAAACCATATGATTCTCTCAATAGACGCAGAGAAAGCATTTGATAAAATACAACACCCTTTCATGATGAAAACTCTAAGCAAACTGTGTATGGAGGGAACATTCCTCAATACAATCAAAGTAATATATGAAAAACCCACGGCCAACATCCTATTGAATAGGTAAAAGTTGGAAGCATTTCCGCTGAGATCTGGTACCAGACAGGGATGCCCACTCTCACCACTGCTATTCAATATAGTTCTGGAAGTTTTAGCCAGAGCTATCAGGCAAGAAAGAGAAATGAAAGGGATACAAATCAGGAAGGAAGAACTCAAACTACCCCTCTTTGCAGATGATACGATTCTTTATTTAGGGGACCCAAAGAACTCTAGTAAGAGACTACTGGAACTCAATGAAGACTTTGGCAAAGTAGCAGGATATAAAATCAATGCACAAAAATCAACAGCCTTTGTATACACAGGCAATGCCACGTCTGCGGAAGAACTGCTAAGATCAATCCCATTCATGATAGCTACAAAAACAATCAAATACCTTGGAATAAACTGAACCAAGGACGTTAAAGATCTCTATGATGAAAACTACAAAACCTTACAGAAAGAAATAGAAGAGGATACCAAAAAATGGAGAAATCTTCCATGCTCATGGATTGGAAGAATCAATACCATCAAAATGTCTATTCTCCCAAAAGCAATTTATACATTCAATGCAATACCCATCAAGATACCAAAGACCTTCTTCTCAGATCTGGAAAAAATGATGCTGAAATTCATAGGGAGACACAGAAGACCTCGAATAGCCAAAGCAATCTTGTACAAAAATACAAAGCTGGAGGCATCACAATACCAGATTTCAGGACATACTACAGGGCAGTTGTTATCAAAACAGCATGGTACTGGTACAGAAACAGATGGATAGACCAGTGGAACAGAATAGAAACACCAGAAATCAATCCAAAATCTACAGCCAACTTATATTTGATCAAAGATCCAAAACTAATCCCTGGAATAAGGACAGTCTATTCAATAAATGGTGCTGGGAAAATTGGATTTCCACGTGCAGAAGCTTGAAGCTAGACTCATACCTTTCATCTTACACAAAAATTCACTCAACGTGGATTAAAGACTTAAATCTATGACCTAAAACCATCAAATTATTAGAGAGCATTGGAGAAACCCTGCAAGATATAGGTACAGGCAAAGACTTCTTGGAAAAGACCCCAGGAGCACAGGCAGTCAAAGCCAAAATTAACATTTGGGATTGCATCAAATTGAGAAGTTTCTGTACTTCAAAAGAAACAGTCAGGAAAGTGAAGAGGCAACCAACAGAATGGGAAAAATATTTCAAAACTATACTACAGATAAAGGGTTGATAACCAGAATCTACAAAGAGATCAAGAAAATCCACAACAACAGAACAAACAACCCACTGAAGAGATGGGCCAAGGACCTCAATAGACATTTTTCAAAAGAGGAAATCCAAATGGCCAACAGACACATGAAAAAATGTTCAAGATCACTAGCAATCAGAGAAATGCAAATCAAAAGCACAATGAGGTTTCACCTCACCCCAGTGAGAATGGCTCACATCCAGAAATCTACCAGCAACAGATGCTGGAGAGGATGTGGGGAAAAAGGGACACTAACCCACTATTGGTGGGAATGCAAACTGGTTAAGCCACTATGGAAGTCAGTCTGGAGATTCCTCAGAAAGGTGAACATAACCCTTCCATACAACCCAGCTATCCCACTCCTTGGAATTTACCCAAAGGAAATTAATTTGGCAAATAAAAAAGCCATCTACACATTAATGTTTATTGCAGCTCAATTCACAATAGCTAAGACCTGGAACCAACCCAAATGCCCATCAACAGTAGACTGGATAAAGAAATTATGGGACATGTACTCCATAGAATACTATACAGCAGTAAGAAACAATGAAACCTGGCCATTTGCAACAAGATGGAGGAATCTGGAAAACATCATGCTGAGTGAATTAAGCCAGTCCCAAAGACAAAAATATCATTTGTTTTCCCTGATCGGCGACAACTGAGCACCAAAGGGGAAACCTGTTAATTGAAATGGACACTATAAGAAACAATGACCTGATCAGCTTTTGTCCTGAGTCTAGATGTACAATGTAATACTTTATCTTTTTAGTATTTGTTGTTGTTGTTGTTGTTCTAGTACTAGTGGTTGAACTCTGTAATTAACACACAATTATTCTTAGGTGTTTAAATTTTAACTGAAAAGTGATCCCTGTTAAATTTAAGAGTGGAAAAAGAGAGGGAGGAGATGTACAATTTGGGACATGCACAATCAGACTTGCTGCAAATGGTGGAGTTAGAAATGTGCCAGGGGATTCCAATACAATCCCATCAAGGTGGCATGTACCAATGCCATCTCACTAGTCCAAGTAATCAATTTCAGTTCACATTAGATGGCTC